>NC_056735.1:495671103-495751103 GCF_019279795.1 Protopterus annectens | reverse complement strand
TGTGTACATCTAAAGTGTGCAAAATCTTTTCCCTTATTTTGGGGATCTGCATAGAAAGTAGGCAAATGAATAGTTTGGTTTAAAGCCACACTAGAAACCACCTTAGGCATAAAAGAAGGATTAGTACGTAATGATACCCTATCCTTATGGAAAATCAAAAAGGCTCTACCGCATAAGGGCCTGCAATTCAGAAACCCTTCTTGCAGAAGTAATGGCCAACAAAAAGCAGTCTTCCATGACAAGTATTTCAATTCAGCAGTAGCCAGAGGCTCAAAAGGTTGTAGAGAAAGTTTCTCCAACACAAAATTGAGATCCCAAGCAGGAGTAGGAGCTCTACGTGGGGGTCTTATATTCTTTGCCCCTCTAAGAAATTGCTTGAACAAAGGATGCGAAAACAATGGTGGGTCACAATCATAGTGAGCTGAAATTGCTGCAGCATGAATCTTAATGGAAGAGAAAGACAAACCTTTGTCCAATAACTCAGTATGATATTGAAGAGCCACACTCAAATTAGGCTCAGAAATCTCCAAATTCTTTGCTGCACTCCAAAATACAAATCTCTTCCATTTTTCATGACACTTTCCTTGTACTAGGTCTTCTGGCTTCCATAATCACATTTAAAACTTGTTGAGGAAGTTGAGACCTGCTGTGTTTCAAAACAGAATATGCCAGGCTGTCAGATGAAGACAGTGAAGCTTGACATTGAGCAGGTGACCGTCCCTCTGAGACAACAGGTGTGGAATCAAAGGTAAAGGCCGTGGAGGCTTCCTTACCAGACTCCTCAGTAATGGGTACCAGTGTTGCCGAGGCCAATCTGGAGCTATTAAAATCATCCTTGGCTTGTCTTGTCTGACCTTCAGGAGCACCTTTGGGAGAAGGCAGAGGTGGAAAGGCATACACATGAAGATTTTTCCAACTGAAAGAAAGAGCATCCACTTTCCAAGCCGTGTGATGAAACCTCTGTGTGCAAAACTTTGGCAGCTGGTGGTTTAGTGGAGAAGCGAACAGATCTATGTCTGGAGTTCCCCATGACACTGTCAATTTCTGAAATACATGAAGATCCAGTTTCCACTCGTGGGGATCCATGATTTGTCTGCTTAACACATCTGCTAAGGAGTTCTGTGCTCCGCAGAAACCTTGCCTGAAGAGTTAGTTGCAAGCTGAGCAGTCTCCCATAAAATCATTGCTTGCCTGCACAACGGGTAAGAATGTGTTCCCTTGTTTGTTGAACCACATGACAGTTGTGTTGTCTGTTAGAATCAACACCTGCCCTGGAAGAAGTAACTCCTTGAAAGCCATTAATGCAAACTGGACTGCTAACATCTCCTTCATGTTGATATGTAGATGCTGTAGTCTGGCAGGCCACTTGTTTTGTATCCACTTTCCATTTAGATGAGCTCCCCAAGCAATGTCTGAGGCATCTGTCGTTAGAATCTGACTCCGGGTCACAGAGAGTCCCTTGTTTAGGTGACATTCCTGAGCCCACCACAAAAATTCCTTTTGAATGCAAGGTATTATTTGAATGACAGTGTCCAAATCCTGGCAGTGCTGTGTCCATACATTTTTGAGATACCATTGCAGCTTCCTCATATGCAGTTTGGCATTGGGAAGCACCAGAATACAAGATGCCATGAACCCTAAGGCTTGAAGGACTGTCCTTGCAGTCAGCCCGGACTGAAGAGATAGTTGATGGAAGTAAATGGAAAGATTCTTTTGTTTGTCCGGGGTTAAAAAGGCCATCTGGGCTGCTGTATTCAGTCTCACACCCAGAAAGCACATGTCTTGAGAGGGTACTAGACTGGACTTTATTTCGCTCACAGAATACCCTAGGCATCTTAGCACTGCTATCACATATTCCAAATGCTCTAAAAGGTCTTCCTTTTCTTGAGCCAGAACCAGGCAGTCGCCCAAGTAAGCATACATTTGCATTCCTTCTAGCCTGCAGTACCCTATCACTCGAGCCCGCACCTTTGTGAATACTCTGGGCAGTAGATAAGCCAAAGGGCAATGCAGAGAACTGATAATGAGAATTTCCAGCTCGAAACGCAGATACTTCCTGCAACTTAGTCTGATAGGCACATGAAGGTAAGCTTCCTTGAGATCTAAAGTTACCATCCAGTGATCTTTGCCCAGCAGAGGTAAAAGCTGTTGTAACGTGAACATTTTGAACTTGGGAATGTCCAGATAAGTGTTGAGGTTAGTTAAATCCAAAATTGGTCTCCACGTGTTCCCCTTCTTTGTTACTAGGAACAAGAATAAAATCCTAGGCCCCTTTCTGGCACAGGAACTGGCTGAATGGCCCCTATTTGGAGTAACAGAGAAATTTGCTGGTGAGCCTCTTTTCTTTGTAGAGGAGGAATGTCTGGCATGCCTTTGAAAGGAGGCAAGGTATGGAAATAAAACCTGTAACCGTGGTGAATGATATCCAAAACCCATCTGTCTTGGGTAATTAAATCCCAATTTTCTTTGAAAAGAGCCAGCCTTCCTCCCAAAGGTGCTGCCAGACAAGAATGTACTGGCAGCTGAAAAGGTAGGTCATTGGGTCTGTTTACGAAAGGACTGACCCCTGCCCTCACCAGAAGTCTGAGCAGGTGAACTCCTGTTCTAGGCCTAAAAGAACCTTGAGCTCTGCCCCTACCACGCCTAGACCTACCCCTAGACTGGGAATCATAAGCAGGATATGTCCATCCCTTAGTAGGCCAATTTCTACTAAACTTCGGAGGCTGCACCTGCAAAAAATCTTTAACAGTTTGCATAGACTTAGCCTTGTCCTCCATTTTCTTTAAAACTGCTTCCACAGGCGAACCAAACAACACATCAGACTGTAAAGGAGCATCCAAAATCCTTGTCTTAACATGCTCAGCTAAATTCTGATCCCTCAACCAGGCGTGCTACGAAGAACCGAACCAGTGGCAGCCACCCTCGAGGAGGCCTGCACAGCATCAAAACCACATTGCAAGGAATGCTTACCCACCTGTTCAGACACATGAACTAAATCCTGCAACTCTTTACACTCAATACCTTCTGCCAGAGCATCCACCTTAGACTTCAATTGTGAAAGGAGATAATTTTGATATTTTAACATGTGAAACTGACAATTCAACGCCTCATGGCTAAAGTGGAAGAAGTATACACTTTCTTTCCCCATCTATCCAAAGCCCTTGCCTCTTTATCAGGAGGAACAGGATTTTTAACAACAGAAGCCTTAACACCTTTAGGCCCCTGAGAGACAGTTTCGGTCTGCCCTAGGACTCTTAAAAGATACTTATGAGCTTCAGGCACCCTATAGTACCTATCCGTTTAACCGGGCAGGGGGCAAAGAATCAGGATTCAGGAAGCCTCTGCAAAACATCTTCCACCACATTCAGAACAGGAGGTATAGCTAAAGGCCTATGCTGGGGTAAAACAAGAATTCCCTAAGCCTCTTCCTGAATCAGAGAAATCCTGACCTTCCCATTTGAAATGCTCCCTCATGGAATGCAGAGTCTCTGAAAATGAAAAATCCTCAGGAGGAGAAGCTGAAGGAGTAGAATCATCCACATCAGAATCTGAATAAGGAGGATACTCCTGCAAGTCTTCGGCCGAAGACTCAGAAGCCTCCGAACACTGCTCAAAACTCTCAAACTCAGGTTCCACCCTAGGCCTCTTATCAGGAGGGCATAGAACCTCTAATCATAGTAATCAAATCCTCTGCCATTTTAAGCATATGTTTCTTAGGCAAAGACCCTGAAGAACTAGGAGAAACCCCCACTGAAGATAAACCTGGCCTGCCTCTCAAAGAAGCCTTGGAAACAGAAGGGGAGGCACTAACCACCTTAGGAAGAGAGGGAAGAACAGCCACCTGAGAAGCCCCTTCAGCCTGGCCTACCTCCTGAGAGGACACATCCTGTAACAGTAAAGTCTCTCCCTGAGACTCCACAGAAACTCCTGGCAGAACCTCCGCTCCACTGAGTTTCTAAAGAACCGACGTCCGGGACTGTCGGTTCTTCCACTCTAGGCTTTGCTGCTTTGTCCTTGCGCTTTTGACGAAGCGGGCGGTGCATCCGACGGCATTTTATAATAACGCTTCCAAAACTAACCTGGCACAGTCTAACCTTCTCTTAATAGTGCGTTTGTTAAATCTAGCACAAGAGCGGCATCCAACAACGTCGTGCTCAGGCCCTAAACAAGGTATACACAAAGTATGGTAATCCCTATGAGGTATCTGTTTCCCACAAGAAATACAGTTATTCACTTTTTCTGACATCCGTTAAATACTGAGGCAAGAAAAACCAAAATATTCCCAACAGGGTACTTAGCCAACTTTGATTCGGTCTGAAACTCTGACTTCAGAAATTTTCAGAACGCCAACCTGCACTCGCAAAACTGCTTCTGCATCGGACCATGCGGCAAAAAAGACTGAGGATATGAGTCATGCGTAGTACCCTGACGCCCTGACGTCAGACTAATGCGCCTTGACCGACGTCAGCCATATACTTTGGTATTCGGGCCGACTGGGACAGCGGACTACCCAATGGTTAGGACTGCAGCAATGTGGAATGAAGGACATCTTAAGCAGTGAAAATGTCAGTTGGCTATAGTTAGGAGAGTTACTTCAAAAGTTAAACATGTCATCCTACCATTATAAAGAGCATGGCTAAGGTCCCATTTAGCATACTGTGGGCAGCAGTGGAAATTGCATTGTGGAAAGAAATAACAGGCAGTTTTTTTATGTTATCAGTTAATATGCAACAGGATCCTCCCTTGATGGGTCTTGTGGCTTGGTTCGTCCTCCCCACCAATTAATGAATGGCATCTTTTTTCTGAAGCCTCCAGAAGTGTTGATTAAATTAATATGCACGTCTCTCATGCCAACCAGTTCATCTCAAAGCCAGCACTTTTCTGCAAGTCAAGAAATAATTATGATTTGACATCCCTACAGTTAATAATTGATACAGCAAAATATATTTACCCAAATAAGCTTCAACAGTCATAGATGGTTAAAATGAGCTCACCCAACCATCCACCTTTCAGGAGGATGGCAGCAGAGTATTCCCAATCCATCAAGGATAGTTTTTGATGTCAGATGGATGCATCAGTTGATCTATAAGCGGACACTCCTGGATGGGTCTTGTGATTAGGATGAACTTTGAGCAGAAAGCTACAAAATGAAGGCTCCAGATAACAGTACGAGAACAGAACTCAGAAAACTGAGTTCTGGACATCATTTTAGCTGGAAGAGACCAAACTATTATTGCCACAGTCCAGGCAAAAATGGTTTAGAGAAGGAAAGTAGTGCAGACCCAATGCCAACGTGACCAAGTCAGCAAACACAGACTAAAAATACTGGAGGCAGCTACACCTGAATAAAATTACTACAGCAAAGGCTAACTAATGGAGAAAAGAAAACTGCCGCCAATCCATTTAGATGTAAAACAAAGGCAAGCTGTGAGCCAGTGCCTCCTTATGGTCAGAAAGACAAACTACAGATCCTGATAAAATCCATGTAGCCACTACAGGGTGTAAATCAGAAAGCTGGGCAACCTGAGGGAGTTAAGGTCCCCCACACACCCATTTACAGTTTCTGCAAGAATGAAAAAATGGAGAGATGAACGGATCTTTCAAAGACTCATCCAAAACCACTTTCTCAGGAAAAGTGCATTCTAGATGGGACAGTTGAATGAAGCTCTAGGAACACTTTGCAAAAGTGCTGATGGTATGAAAGGAATTTAGTCCAAGAAGGAACTCCCAACATTATCACAACATTATCAGATATGTATAGAACAGCAGACAGGCAAGCCTGCAAGACACAAAGTTCAAGTTCCAATGGGGAGGAGTTCTTCAAAGAAAAGGGACAGAGAAGCAACATTCTCAGATTAACTACCTGATCAGATGCAGCAGGATCTTGACCCTGCCTACCATGGGAAACAACAGACAGAAGACTGCCAGATACCTTTGTGGAAAACTAAGGCTCAAGGAAACAGGCCTCCAAAATATCACAGACACCTGTAACAGACAGCTGAGGGAATGGATAATTCTCTGTTGAAGTAGAAAACAGCTTCTATAAAAATGGAAAAATGTCACAAAGACAAACTTAAAAAATAACCCGTGTTGAAACCAAAAAAAAGCAAAAAACATAACTCCTTGTAAAACTTTAATTATATCAAAACGGTAAAAACATTTGTGGTTTCGTCGACTTTAAATATCCAGTAGTGAACTTCAGACAAATTACAATTCCAAAATACCAATTTAAATATGTAAGGCAAACAAATTCCATTTCTCTGACGACATCAATCACCCCTCCCCTTTCAAAAGTACCCTTCATATCCTTCATCTCACTTGATCAATAAACTTCTAAAATACATTATTTCACAATCTTAAAATTAGTATTTTAATAAAATAATGCTTAAATGATGTCAATCCAAAAGTTAATTAAAAATTCAAGTATAATTAAAACAAATAATCGAGTGTTATTAAAACAACTTCATATCAATAACCTTGCACAGAATAAATACAGCAATACTTTACATTTTTCATTTTTCATTTTAATTTATCTGGTCAATGCTTAGCAAGCAATAGATATAAATTTCTAACATAGTTTGTTGTTTTGAGAAAACAGATTCTACTTGGAAACCCAAGCTAAAGGCTTATCAGCAGTTCTGAGCCATGCCTTAGGTCTTAGCCACTGGAGTCAAGAGAAAAACATTCTCAGCCAGGCTCTGAGGTTGATCTACTAGTCTTCAGAACCATATGGAAATTCTGGACCAAGATGCAAAAGGGTTTCAAGTACTGCCCCAGAACTAAGGCTGAATCTAGCCCTTATCAGCCACCAAGGAGGAAAGAGTTTAAGTTCAATCTTTGTCTCCAAACTCTATCATGAGGTGTGGAATAAAGAGTAAAGGAAAGAATCACAGGCCTAAAGCAGATGCTCTACGCTGTCTAAAAAAACTCCAGCTATACTCTGCGGCATATCGTCTACTCAGAGGCGATCTCTGCTTAACATACAAGGCCATGTCAAACCCTGAGCTGTTGGACATGCTCCACTTAAAGAAATCCCAATCCCTCAGAGCCACACGCTCCAGGGATCTAACCTAGTCATTACAATGAACAAAACATGCTGGAGGGATAGGTTCCTAAACCAGAGACTCCCTATACTCTGGAACAGACTGCCCATACATGTCAAGCAGAGCGCCTCCTTGGCCCTCTTCAAAAGGAACCTTGAAAATTGGATAGGAGATAGGAAATTCACCCCGAGGATCATATCAGTCGCCCTGCTAGACAGGGGTCCAGGGAAGTAAATATTGTGTGAAGAAATATCCAGGGAATTGTTATGGCTAGGCATGTATAGGTCCTAGGGCTGCTAGCCTAGTACCAACCTATGAACCTATGACACTCAAGAGCCACCAGCAAGCTACAAATACGAGGAGACAATCAACTCCCCCTTTTCTTTGCCTGCTGACTAAGTGGGATAACAAGAGGAATGTGATTCACTAGATGGGAGAAGGACCTGAAATATCTTTCCCAATTGAGCTTCATTCCAGGCTCAGTCCAAAAATGGTCTTTTCAGGTGTAGGTCCTAAACAAGACTTGAGATACAGTTTTAGAAAGGAAAAAAGGAAGGAAATTGAATAGACTGATGAAGGGACAACTCATTAACCACCCTGGGCATAAAAAAAGGATTAGTACAAAGAGACACTCTGTCTCTGTGGAAAATTAAAAAGGAGGAATAGTCATAAGAGGCTAAAAGTTCAGAAACTCTAATAGCAGAAGTAAAAGCAAACAGCAGAACGGTCCTCCAAGTACAAAGTAGTAAGGAAGTTGAACTAGGTTCAAAAGGAGCTGGAGACAATTTTTCAAGTACAAAATTGAGGTCCCAAGAAGGTGGAAGAGGCTTTCTTGGGGGATTGATATGAAGGGAACCTTTAAGAAATTGCATGACCTCAAACTGAGAGATCAAATGGGGTTCAAAGGCAGACAAGCAGAGATTGCTGACAGGTGAGCTTTAACTGAACAATATGCCAAGCCAGCATGGAGCACATCACACAAATAAGAGAGAACCAAGGGAACCTTCATTGAAAAGCGATCCTGATGACAAGAAAGGCACCAAACAGAAAATCGTTTCCATTTAGACATACAGTATGCAATTTTCTGGTAGTGGGGGTTTCCTGGCCTCCCACAGAACCTGAAGCACATCCTCAGAAAAGAAGTACCTAAAGGGGATCAAAACCCTATCACCCACAGGTCATTTGAAGAGTGGACAGGTGAGGATAGATAAGAGACCCCTTGTCTTGTGTGAGAAGATCTACCCAGTGAGGTAGTTTGTGGTGCTTGCCCCTGTTCAGATGAAAATGGGGGAGGGGGAACTAGTGCCGTCTGGGCCAAAAGGGAGTCACCAAGAATATTTCGGGAGAGTCCTTGTGTGATCTTGTTCAGAACTCTTGGCAGCAGAGGAAAGGAGGAAAAGCATACAGAAACATTCTTTTCCAAGGAAAAGACAGAGTGTCTACTTTCTAAGTCAGAGGACTTGGTGCTCTCGAACAGAATAGAAGCAGTTGTCATTCGGAAGAGAAGCAAAAGGAATACCCCACCAATGGACTATGTCCAGAAACGCATCTCAGGGAAGCATTCATTCATGAGCCTGTGTTCTAAACCTGCTCAAAGTCTGCCACTAGGATTGTGCTCTGAAGGAATTTAAACCACCTGAAGAGTCACATGATATCTGATAGCTAGCTCTCGTGCTTGAAGAGTTAATCTGTAAAAAAGATAAGACTTTGTACCTCCCTGCTTGTTGATGTACCACATCACAGTGGTGTTGTTTGTGAAGACTGATGAGGCTGAGGAGAAAAAGGGGAGGAAAAGCTTGCAGAAGCAGAGCTAGAAGCAGAGCTAGAAGCAGAGCCCTCCTCTTTTATGTTGATATTGTCTGACCTCTGATGAGGAGGCCAGAGACTCTGGATTTCCAGAGGGCCACAAGAAGCACCACACCCTAGATCTGGGGCATCTGTGAACAGTTCCTGAGAAGGATTTGGAGCCTGAAAGGGTAGTTGCAGGTTCAGAGAGAGTTGCTAAATCCATCATTGTAGCTTGAGATTGAGACACGGGAGACAAGGCACAGGGAACTTCAGAGGATGGCAATGCTGAAGCCACACTGATATTGAGGTACCATTGGAGCTTCATTATATGAAGCCTAGCGAAATGAAGCCATATGCCCCAGTGTCCCAAGAAATTCACTGGCTGTGAGAGAGAACAGTGGAAGAAGAGATGGAAAAAAAGACTGTCACAGACACAACCTTGGAAGCAGGAAGAGAGGCCAACATGGGAATGGTTTGAATCCTGCAACTAAGAAACTATGATCCTGGTAGGGTGGAAGCACAGACTTCCTGAGATTGATGGTGACCCCCAGACTTTGTAAAAGATAAGTGGTAAAGTCAAGAGCTTGCAGAACACTGCTGGGAGAAGGAGCCTGAATAAGCAGGCCATCTAAATTAGGGAATATTTATATCCCTCGAAGTCTGCAAAAGCCATCTGGTGAATACCCTGGGGGCAGTAAAAATGCCAAAGATCAAAGCAGAGAAATGAAAATAAAAGGAAGAAACAAACACTTACTGAGCACAGGGTGAAAAGGGATATGAAGACAGACATATTTGAAGTCTACAGAGACCAAGAAGGCCTGGGGAGAAGAAGAGGAAACAAAGTCTGAAGAGACAACATCCTGACAGAAGAGATCCTGAGAAAAGTGATCAGGAGCGAGAGAAGTCCCCTCCTTCCGAGGAACCAAAAATATCCTGGAGTAAAACCCTTTCACACCTGGATGGGGGAACAGGTTGAATGATGCCCTGATCCAAAATGAATTGCAAAACCTCTGGGAAGAGAGGGAGTTTGGTCTGGAGGAGGCTGAGCAAAGCAAAAAAGGGTAGGCAGTGATTTTCATATCACGAAATACCACTGATGGATGAGGCACAGCACCCAAGAGTCTGATGGGATCCGTTGCCAATATGGAAGAGACAACAGAAAGGTGGAGAAACAAGGGAACCTGGCCAAGGGGAAGAGGAGACAAAATGTCAAATAGAGACAGGCTTATCCTGAAAGGAAAGCTTCTGAGATGTGGGGGTCTGAGTGGACTTAGCAGGAAGAATATCCCTAGGCCTCTTGTTACCTTAGGGATGTTGACGATTCTGCCTATGGACAAAAGGCAGAGTTAGAAGGGTAAGTCCTCTGAAATTTAGGTACAGGGAAGACAAAAAATATGCTTGTGTTCCTGCACCGCCTTACCTTTATCCTAGAGGGACATGAACAGGTCAGCTGCAGCTCTTCCGAAAATATTTTCTACTATCTAGAGGAGCATTCAAACATTTTTCATTAATATCATCAGGCAAGGCCTGAAAACAAAGCCAAGAACCATGTCTCATCACAGAACCAAAGGCAGCAGCTCTGGAAGAGGCATCAACCACATTGTAACTGCATTTTATGGAGTAGCTACCTGGAAAGTAGACCCAAGCAAAGAAACAACTGAAGCTTTCCCTTTGGGATCAGGAAGTTCAGACACAACCTTAGCTACCTGAGAAAAGACAGCAAGACGTAACTGATCATGTGGGTATGGTAATTAACAGCCAGAAATTAAATAACAAGGTGGCAGTAGTATACAATTTTTAACCAACCTTTCCATAAGTTTTCTATCCTTATTACAAAGAAGGAAGGAAGGCGCTAAGAAGAAGGAAAACATTTAGAAGGCTTATTAATTGAGACTGAAACCACGGAAGGGTCAGAAGGACACTTACATTTGCAGTCATCAGGCACCTTGTAGGACATATCAGGTTCCTTAAGGGCCAGTGGCTGAGAGTCAGAAACTACAGAGGCAGCACAGAAGGTATCCAAAAGAAAGTACAGTTGTGTACACTTACCATAAATGTAGATGTTGGCGTCGGCTGTTCAGCCATGTTCCCTGACGTCAGAGCGCCAGGAGTACAAAGCTGACGGCCGACGCCATGTTCTCCAGTTTTTCTTGCCCCAGATGTCAGGAGTCCCAAAATGAATAAGGTCCCAAAACCTTTGCAAATACACCTCAGAAGAATGGAGGAAAAAGGAACCACACAAAAGTAAAACTAAGAGGGGACAGGAGGGAGGGAAACCCAGACTACAACAGTGAAGACACTCGAACATCTACATTTATGGTAAGTGTACACAACTGTACTATGTTCATCGTGTTTCACTGTTGCAGTCATGACTGTAGGGTAGAATCCCAAAGCAGAATGAAAGGGAGGTGGTCATAAAGAAGAAGGGGCGGCTAAAAGGCCCTGCAAGACTGCAGAAGCAAAGCCTGCCCTAGACTTAGAGTAGAGAGGTAGATTGTAGTGCTTTGAAAAAATATGCACTGAACTCCAAGTTGCAGCTTCCAAAATGTTTTTCGTAGGAACTCCCCTGAGGAAGGCAGCGGAAGTGGCAGCAGCTCTGGTGGAATGAGTACGTATACTCCCTGGGATTTGCTTTCCATGGTGTGAATAACAAATCTGATTCCATGAGCAATCCATTTAGAAATGGTCTGTTTTGAAATGGCTTTACCTTGGGAACTTGAAGCATAAGAAACAAACAATTGCTCTGATTTTCTGATGTCCATGGTTCTGTCCAGGTAAAAACATAGTTGTCTGTGTACATCCAAGGAATGTAATATCCTTTCCCCTTTATTTTGACGAGTAGGGAAAAAAGTTGGCAAGTGAATAGTTTGATTTAAAGCCACTTTGGAAACCACCTTAGGCATGAAAGTAGGATTAGTCCTCAAAGACACCCTGTCTTGATGAAAAATAATATAAGGTTCCACAGCCGTAAGAGCTTGCAACTCTGAAACCCTCCTGGCAGAGGTCAGAGCTAAGAGGATGGCTGTTTTCCAAGATAAAAACTTGATGTCAGAAGAGGCAGCAGGCTCAAAAGGAGGCAAGGTGAGCTTTTCCAAAACATAGTTGAGATCCCAAGCAGGAATGGGAGGAGATCTAGGAGGTCTTAAGTTCTTAGCTCCTCTGAGAAACTGTCTCATGAGCTGGTGGGAAAAGATTGGAGGATCTGTATTATAATGAGCGGAAATAGCAGAGGCATGTATCTTAATGGAAGAGAAAGAGAGACCCTTATGTAAGAGATCTGTCAGGTAAAGTAAAATCAAAGGAATGTTAGGAAGAAGAGGATTAGAATCCTGAGCCTGCATCCAGGAACAAAATCTTTTCCATTTTCCTGCATAAGATTTTCTAGTGCTAGGACGTCTGGCTTCTAAAATGACATCCATAACCTGCTTGGGTAGGAGAGAATGTATCAAAGACCCTGGATTAACCAGGCCACCAGGCTGAGAGTTCTGACATGGGAGTGTAGAACCTGACCCTGGTGCTGGGACAGAAGGTTCGGAGTCTGTGGCAAAACCCAAGGGGGCTCCAGACATAGATTTTTCAGAGTTGGGTACCAAAACTGTCGAGGCCAATTTGGGGCCAACAAGATTATCATCTTGGGCTTGTCCTGTTTGATCTTTAATAATACCCGTGGAAGAAGAGGAAGAGGTGGAAAGGCATATCCCGAGAGGTTTCTCCAACTGAATGATAGTGCATCCACTTTCCAAGCTTGTTCGTGGAAAGTCCTAGTGCAAAAAATCTGTAGTTGATGATTGAGGTGGGATGCAAAGAGGTCTATGTGAGGACGTCCCCAGACTGCTGTTATTATCCTGAATATTTCGGTGTCCAGCATCCACTCGTGTGGGTCCGAAAGGTTTCTGCTCAGACTGTCAGCCAGAAAGTTTTGCTTCCCTGGTAGAAACTGAGCTTGAAGGTCTAGATTGCAAGCTAGAGCCGTGTTCCATAGATCCATGGCTAGTCTGCAAAGGGGGTAGGAATGAGATCCCCCTTGCTTGTTTATGTACCACATAACTGTGGTGTTGTCTGTCCGTATCAGTAGTTGTCCTGGTTGTAGAAGATTCCTGAAGGCCAATAGAGCGTTCTGAACGGCTAACATTTCCTTTAAATTGATATGCAGGTGCTTCTGATCCTTTGTCCAAAGGCCCTACAGACAGTTGCCCTGAAAATGGGCTCCCCATGCATAATCCGAGGCATCCGTGGTTAATATCCGAGTGGCCGGAGGCAGACAGAAGGGTTTTCCCTTGTTTAGAGTGCATGCTTTGGATCACCAAAGGAATTCCTTTTGAAGACAAGGCAGGACGGAGATCAGAATGTCTAAACTGTGGCAATGCTGCGACCATACACTTTTTAGGTACCACTGTATTTTCCTCATATGTAGCCTTGCATATGGTATGAGAAGGATGCAGGAGGCCATGTAACCCAAAGCCTGCAGGAATCTCCTTGCAGACAGCTGAGTTAAAGTTGCCAAGGTTTTGAAAGTTAGAGCCAGCTGTAACTGTTTTTCGTGTGTCAGAAATGCCATCTGGGTTGTTGTGTTTAGAGAAGCACCCAGAAAAATTATCTGTTGTGAGGGTGTCAAATTTGACTTTATGTTTACAGTGGATCCCAGGAACTTGAGAAGTTTTTGAACAAACTGTAGATGCTGTAGTAAGACCTCCTTGCTGTCTGCCTGAAAAAGACAGTCATCCAGATAAAGGTAGATTTGAATTCCCTTGAGTCTGTAATAAGCTACTACTGGAGCCAGGCATTTGGTGAAGACCCTGGGCGCAGTAGACAATCCAAAGGGCAGCGCAGAGAATTGAAAGTGCCTCGATCCGGCCTTGAACCTGAGGTATTTTCTGCGCTCCTGCCTGATGGGAATGTGTAAATATGCCTCCTTTAAATCCAAAGTTACCATCCATGCATTTTTGGTCAGCATTGGAAGCAGCTGCTGCAGAGTTAGCATCTTGAATTTTGGTATCTCTAGAAAAGTGTTCAAGACTGACAGATCCAGAATGGGTCTCCATGAATTTTGTTTCCTGGGGACTAGAAAGAGCCTTGAATAAAAGCCTTGTCCCATCTCTGAAAGTAGAACTAGTTCTATGGCTTTCATAGCCAAAAGAGCTTCCACCTGGTTTAAGGCCTCTGTCCATTGATGTTTTGGAAGATCTGGCCATCCGCTTGGCCTTGGTAGGGTATGAAAATGGAATTTGTAACCTCTTGAAACCACATCCAGAACCCACTTGTCTTGGGTTATAGGAGTCCAATTTAGGTGAAAAAGAGAAAGTTTTCCTCCGAGAGGGGCTTCCAGGCAAGAAGTTCCTGCAGCCCAACAGAGGGAGTCATTGAGTCTGTTTCCTATGAGCTTGTGACCTGTCCTCTCCTCCCCTAGGGGTGGAAGCAGTCCACTGTCTTGGTCTATAAGAGGCTTGTGTTTGAGGCCTTCCTCGTGAGCGTCTGTATCTACCCCTCTGAGGCCTGTCTGAAGTAGGAAAGGACCAATTTTTCGTAGGCCAATTCCTACTAAATCTGGGTGGCTGTACTTGTAAGAAATCTTTAACTGTTTGGATGGATTTAGCCTTATCCTCCATCTTTTTAATCACCTCTTCAGCTTTAGATCCAAACAAAACATTATGCTAAACAGGAGCATCCAATAATTTAGCTTTTACTTGATCCGGCAAATTTTGTTCCTTTAACCATGCATGCCTTCTAATTACTGCAGCCCTACAAGAAGCCTCCAAGGCATCTAAACCACAGTGTAAACCATGCTTCCAAACTTGTTCAGTAGCATGCATTAAATCATGTAATTCCTTATCCTCTGCACAGGCGGAAATGGAAGTTAGTTTTTGTTTTAAAACAGACAGGAGAAATTGCTGGTATTTCAGCATATGAAACTGACAGTTTAAAGCCCTAATAGATAAGGTAGCAGAAATGTACACTTTTTTGCCCCATCTTTCTAAAGATCTGGAATCCTTCTCAGTGGGAATGGGGTTCTTAGCAGAAGCGGCCTTAACTCCCTTAGGACCCTGAGAAATGGTTTCAGGGTCAGCAGTAGGGTTCTTGTATAAAAACTGGTGGGAATCAGGAACCCTGTAATATCTGTCAGGCTTAACAGGAGCTGGAGGAAAAGAGTCAGGTGTTAAATTAGCCTCCGAAAAAGCATCATCCACAATATCCAAAACAGGAGGAATAGCCAGGGATCTATGTTGGGCAAGAAGAAGAAAATCCCTTAGTCTTTTCTTAGATTCTGAATACTCCTGTCCTTCCCAGTGAAAATGTTCCCTCATTTCATGCAAAGTTTCCCCAAAAGAGAAATCCTCAGGGGGAGAAGCTGAGGGAATGGATTCCTCAGCATCAGAATCCTCATAAGGAGGGAAAGAATAATCCTGGTCAGAAGAAGAAACCGAAGAAACAGAAGCCTGATCAGAGGAGTCATAATAAACATCCTGCCTTGGCCTTTTATCTGGAGGGGGATGTGAACCCCTAATCATAGTGAGTAAGTCCTCTGCCATCTTAAGTAACTGTTTCTGTGACTTGGGAGCCGGATCAGAAGAGGCCTGTGTTGCAGTCTTTGATTTGGAAGGAGTCTTTGCCTTTGTCTTTGGCTTTGCCTTTATTAGAAGCTGAGTAGGCCTGAAAACCCCTTCGGAAGCCGGTACCTGCACAGCGGCTCCGGACCCATCCGAAGGAGCATTGTCCGAAGGTCCTGCAACAGAAGTATTCAAAGGCCTAGTTGGCTCCTCGTGGGAGTCCGTTTCGGCCATCGGTTCCGAAATGGCCGATGACAGGGGCTGCAAAAGCGCTTCACTGATGACGGCTGAACCTGAAGCTGGCTCTGCTTGTACGATATCGTCAGATTTGGACCTCGGAGGCCTGTCTTTGTCCTTGCGTTGTTTGTGAACTCCGGTAGCCGGAACCGTATCCGACCACATTTTGTAATTAAAACGCCTACCGAAGTAATGAAATGCAAAATCGTACCTTCGTTTAACTGTACGTTGATTGAATCTAGCACAAAACCGACAACTAGCTACGTCGTGGTCAGGGCCTAAGCAAGGAATACAGTAAGAATGAAAATCCTTATGAGGTATTTGCTTCCCACATGAAATACAATTATTAACTTTTTCTGACATCGGACTGGAGCAAGAAAAAAGTTTCCCCAACAAGGTACTTAGCTTTGAGTAGGAGAAGAAAGTCTTCGGACTGAAGATTGTTCAGAAAAGTTTGTCAGGAGTCAGCCGACCGGCACTGCGAACTGCTATCACCGCACGGCAAGAAAGACTGGAGAACATGGCGTTGGCTGTCAGCTTTGTACTCCTGGTGCTCTGACGTCAGGGAGCATGGCTTAACAGCCGACACCGGACCCAGACTTTGGGATTCTGGCCGACCGGGGACTGCCTGCCGGCAGGGGAGAACCCTACAGTCATGACTGCAACAGTGAAACACGATGAACATCTGCTCACACAAGAGGAACTGCAGACACCTTATGAGACTCATTTTTAGAAGATCACAGTATCTCTTTTGGATGTCAGAGACCTGGGAGCAATCCCACTTAACGTACTCCATCATGTGAGCAATAATATCCCCAAAGGATAATTATTCCAAGTGGGAATCCAGGCTCAAAGTATCCTCTTCCTGTGAGCCATAGTCTACAGCCAAAGGAATTTGAGGGGAGTAAGCTAGAGATTTCTTTCCAGAATCTAAGTACTCATCTGTGGAATCCATTTCCCTTGTCCTCTTAGCAGGCATGGAAGACCAGGGAAGAACAGGGACTGACATCCCCTGAGGATGCTTCAAGGCTATCAAGGCAATGAAAAAGCCTTAAGTAAAATATTACTATTCACGTTGGGGATCTTTAGCAACAGGAGTAATATATTTTGTCTTTTGCTTTTTCTTAAGTAAGACATCTGCCCTAACAAGCATCAGTGGCTCGGTCCCTTGGCAGGATTCAATGATCATAGTAGAAAACTCTTCCCAGACTGAGACTTGAAAAATCCCCCTTGGCCCCTCTAAAATAATGAGCCGTTGATCCCCCTCAATGTTTGGGACAGACATTTGAAAAGCCTCCAAGGATGTGTGAGAACTCAGATCCATGACAGTCTCTGACCGGGTCGTGGCAGAGGAATCTGATACATGCCCTGGACAGTCTTGGGGGCTGGAAAGCAACCGGATCAAGTCTAAACTTTTTGACCTCATTCTTGGAAGACAGCTGTCCCTTGGGAAGGGAGTGTTCTGCCAGAGCACCCTGAGCCAACAATTTAAGATGCTGGTTCTCAAGGTATATGGCGAGGGAAATAAGCAACTACAGAGGGAATTAGGGACAAACACTTAACAGACAGAGCACTTTGTATGACTGTGGGAAGCACCTAAGAAAAAAAAACACACTGGCCATGATGGTCTTTATGGAGAATCTGCCTCCCACACTGACATTTTCCCCTTTTTGGATGACATGACCACAGGTAACAAAACTGAGAAGGAAAAAAAAAAAAAAAAGAAACCCCAAAGGGGCACATTTCAGAAGGCGGCTTGGTAAACAGTACAGCAGAAGGGTGTTCAGACTGATGTTAGATTATGGTGTTTAGACTGGTGTCAAAGAAGTCCTGAGTATGTGCACCAGTATGTCACCTTTGCACCCTATGCCCTACACAGGGAGCATATGTGTGACATATGGCACATATAAGATCTAAAGGCTTTGGCATACTGGCTGGGCATTGGGCTATTCTTGGCAAGAGATTCCTTCAGTGAAGAACACCGCAACAGCAATATGGAAGGACATCTACCCTGTAAAAAGCAGAGAAGAAAGAGGCCCAAAAAACACCGGTCAATGGAAGAGGGATACTAAGGCAAGGACTGGCCAAAGTAAAATCTGTCAGGAAGGGAGACCCCCTCCATTCTTCTATTTCTCTATCCCAAAACTGTACCTAGATTCCAAAAAACATCTTCAAGAGGGACTGACTCCTTCCTTCGCCATTAAGCCTCACCTCAGATGGAATCAGCCAAGACTTTCTTCCATTGTTCTGAAAGTCTAGATCAGGTACTCATATCCTCCTTCTTCACATGCGCAATCAAAGAATTACCTCAAGGGTCCATCTTATCCCCCCTGCTTTTGTCCCTACTTAGTAATAACCTACCCACAGACCTGCCATAGCTCATTATTACTATTTCTACAAATGACAAATCTCCCCCACTGCCATTAAAAGAAAACTTGAAAAGGATATTTTTCCCCTTCAGTGGCTACTGAAAAATAAACTTATTCTCAGCAGCAAGAAAACAAAATCTATGGTATGTAGTACTAAACAAAAACTTTTCACTAACCCCACTGAAAGGGCCATTCGGCTTGGCAACTAACTATCCTTAGCAGTAACCACTTACTTCTAACACCAAGGCATCTACCTTAACCAAAATCTAAATGTTCAACATCACATCTCTACCATGAAATCAGAAGTCAACTCAGTAATGTTCTGGTCTAAAATATCTCACTCCTTCTCCTCCACTACTATAATAGCCTAAGGGAGTTTAAGTATTATATAGTAGGTAGCATAACAAAGTCCGTACCTATTATTTTCATACTAAACTTTGTGATTCTACCTGTGAAGCCTATCCCTACTGCTTTTTTCTCATATTTTACACCTTCCTTCAACTCTGCCTTAATTTCATCTTATACTGTATATATTGAATAATAAGAAGTTATGTACCTACCATAACGTTCCTTTTACCAGCTCGAGCAGCCCCATATCCCATGATGCAAGGCAGGAAGTACCCAGATCTCGTTTGTTGACAAAAGGGCAATAACACAAGCATAAACAATACTTCCCAAGGAAGAAGAAACTTACAAATGGAAAAAGGACCAGGTCTGAATGGTCTTTAAACAAAAGTGTGAGGAGTGGCCCAAAGTGGCGCTGCACAAATAGTGTCTAAAGGCAGTCTTTGAGCACAGCTGTTTTCCCCGATCGTATAAATTTCAGTGATTGACCGAGAAAGCCATCTGGACAAAGTCACTTTAGAAACAGGAAGGCCTTTTTATTATCCGCATAGGAAACAAAAAGTTGATCAGATTTTCTAAATTTTTGTTCTGTCCAAATAATATCTGACATCAAGATAATGTAGCTTTTGTTCAGCTCTATCTGAATAGTTGGGAAAAATACAGGAGATCAATAGATTGATTCAGATTGTTTTTGAAGCGACCTTAGGTAAAAGGATGGATTAGTTCTCGAATAAAGTTTTCCAAGAAAGATATTTCAGGGAACAAGAAACAGCTGGCTCTCGAGGGGAAGAATCAAGGATGTCAGCACTAAATTTAAATCCCACTGAGGGGAGGATTCTGATTGAGGCTTTAGTAGGAAAATTCCAGTCTATGGGACATAATATTATGATCTGCTATCCCGACATGAAAAATTAGAAATAGCAGCCCAACTGAACTCTGACGTGGAAGAAGAGGAGCCTGCAAAAAAAAATCTGCTAAGAAAGTCAGAACTGCCCCTGGAAGGCAGTAAAAAATATTTATTTTTGGCCCTAGCCCAATAGATCAAAGGAAGCCTGGCTAAGAAGGAAGTAATCAGTAGATCTGGCACTGGGTCCAGATGCCACGGCTGCACCGAGGCCAGTAAGGGGCAATGAGAATCAATTGGCTCTCAAAGCGTAGCTTCTGGGATCACCCTGAGGGATCAGAGGAAATGGAGGGAAGGCATAAGAAGTCCCTGGGGCCAATCCTGGGTCAAAAATCTCTTCCGCTATGGATTGCTTGAGAGACCACTGTGAGGCATGAGAATAGCTCTGCTCAATCTGTCTACCAGAAACCGATGAGAGGAGATCGCCCCATTGCATAGTCTGAGCTTTCTCACAACAAGGGGGTCCGCCTTGGTTTTGCCTCTGTTTGTTACATATACTGTGTCTACATGTTGGACTGCAATTGTAAAGCACTGCTCTCATCTCCGACATTTATGTGCAGATGGTACCGAACGGTTGTTGCGTCGTCCACGAACCATCCTGCCCTGATACCCCCCCCCCCCTGGGAGGGGAGGCATCCGTGTGGACAGTGGCTAGTGGGGGACGGAGGGGTACAGCACCTGCCCACCTGAACCTGAGATGACCAAGCATGACCAAGCAAGATGTTCTTTTGTTGTGTTTGTGTCAGAAGAATCTGGCGACGCTGGTGCTGGTAACTGAAGGAGGCATGTAGAATCGAGAGCCAGGGAAGAGAAGAGATGGCAGCCATAGATAAAATACCTTTAGACCCAACCTGGCCTGTACCTTTTACTTTTTGAATGATCTGATGAATCCTTTGAGTCTGAATGTCTGAAACTCCATCCGAACAGTGTTTAAGTTTGGCGCCTATGAGGTAATAGACTGGCAGGGCGAATAAGGATGACTTTTTGTAGTTTGACTGATGCCCAAAATGAGAACAAGGTCTATTGTGCTTAATGCCTGGTGGTGGCTGACAGGAGCCAGTCGCCGAGATACAAAAACACCTTCCTTGACGCCGCCTCAGGTGAGCCGTTGCTGCCATGCATTTGGTGAACACTCTGGGGGCTGTAGTGAGACCAAAGGGCAGGGGCTCAGGGCTCTGAAATGACTACCCCCAGCTGGGAGCGGAGAAATCTCCTGCCTCCGAAATCCAATATTGTCTCCAGTCTCCGTCCTTTTGGGGACCCATCTGGAAGGAACTTGAGGGAAGGGACTTTCCGAAGGAATTATGTAAACCCTTGGATATGATCACTGCCTCCAAGGAGGGACAGCGGGCAACACCTCAGGGGATGCTGAAAGCTTTTCACGGGATAAGGCCTAGAAGGGGTGGAAAAAAACTCAACACACAGCAGAAGTCTTCTTGCCCCTGCACCTGGTCAAGGTTTCCCTTCTTCCTGAGGGCAAACAAAGCTGACCCCCCATCAAAGGAGAATGAAGGAAAGGAGGCTTCAGGAAGCAAATCAAATAGCATAGCCGCCAGGCGAGGAGTTAGCAATGGAATTGAGGGTTCCTAGCTCGAAGCAATCTTTTCTGGGCCCCCCAGCTGTGTAGGGATCCTGACTCTCCCAGCCAGCACTTCATCTCTCTCTCTGTCTCTGGAAGTGACCCACCACCATGGCATCAGCGACACCCTTTGTAAGGAATTGTTTGTCACCAGGGCAGTTATAGTAGAGAAGGCCCTCCTAGGACTGGACTGGAGTCAGGAGCGGAGACACCCAGGAGGTGAGGGGCCGAGATCCAAACCTCTAGGTATACTGACTCATCCCCAGAGGGAAGTTCTAGGATGTCTGAGAAGGAGACATCCTCAGAGGGAGGATCTAGGGACTCCCTCTGACTCAAGTCAGTCAGTATCCAGAGACGAAACCTGAGGCGGAGGATCTCTGGGTCCTGTAGCAAGAAAGAAGTGTGATGAGAACAGGTACAATAGAGGGGGAGGAGGGAGAGGGAGACTGCTGACTGATACCAGTGGCCAGTACATCTACACTCACCATCACCTCCCCCTCCAGGGCCCGGAGAGACCCGCCCGAGGGGGCCACAACCAGGGGGACCGGGGCCAGGAATCTCCGAGGCAGAATGCGAGGCCGAGCTCACCAAGGCCGAGGGGGCGGGGGAAAGCGCTGGGAGGACAAGGGTCACCCTCCACCTCCTCGAGGAGACCATGGAGGAGACCCACCAAATCAGAGAAAAGAAGGAGAGATAGAGGTAGGAACAGGAAGAGAAGAAGGGGGCCAGCCGTGTAGTAGCAGAGCCCTCCTGCCCGAACTCCAAACCTCCAAACTCTGGGGTAGAGTTGAAAGAGGATTTGGGCCAGTACCTGTGACTTGAGCAACTACTGACCCACTCTCTAGGTCATGGTCTGACACCTGGATGACCTTGAAGATCCTGGAATGGGTCATCGGGAGCGATATTATTGATCCTGTTGGCCGATTTCGGAGCCGCAGCACGCCTATCGATGCCGCCGGCCAGCGGCCGATACAGCCACCAGAGTAGTCGTGTCGGAGCGCCGCCGGAGACACGTGCCCCAGCCACATGGGTGTGTGCATCGCGATCGAGCCGACACCCGCTCACGCCTCCGTCGCGGTGTCGGGACGGGCACCAACAGTGGTCAAAGCCAGAATCAACTTATTCTTTTCTCCCTGCAGGACTCTCTGGCTGAAAGTGACGTGAAGAGGGCCTAACAGAGCAGAGGCAGAAAGTGACCCGTCTGTCGAGACATCTTCTGACAGTCGAGTCTCACACTTAAAAAACTCCTCTTTCTCTCTAGACCCAAAAACACAAAAACACACACACCAGTCAATTAAATAAAAATAATCCCAAAAATAAAATAAAAAAAATAAACCAACACACACCACAACAGGGGGATGGGGGGGAAAGGAAAAAAAAATTAAAAAAGAAAAAAAGATAAAGAGACAGGTTAAAAAGTTAAGTTTAAAAATAAAAAAAAAAAAAACAAAAATAAAAAAAGGAAAAAAAAAAAAAGCTTAAATGTCACAAGCTACCAGCAGCTAGTAAGAGAAGAAGAAGAGAGCCCGGCAAGCGAGATCTGAGACCGCTGTTCTCTTCCTGGGGTAAGGGGGGATGTGGGGCTGGGCGTTCGAGTTCTGAAAAAGCTCGAGCAAGCTGTAAGTTGAGGGAGTGGCCCCAGGGAGGGAAACAAGAATGAAGGCGAGATTGACAACTTAACATTTACTGTTTATGCTGAATTTTGAGCTATGTAACTTGTCTTAAAATAAAAAAAAAGAATGTCAGCATTAAAACTGTAAGTGCTGACAGCTTGCTTGCACAACACTATCAACTATTAATCACTATGCATACTTCAATTTGAAAATGTCAGCTTTATCTTTTGTTTACTGTTTGAGATAAACCTGAAAAATTGTCTACTGGAAAGTGTTTTAACACAGTTAAGAAATTCAAATACATAAATAAAAATAGGGCAGTTTCTATTTTCTCAATGTACTAGTCAGCTTCTGCTGCAAAAGCTGGTCATCCTGTCAACCACTGATGACAAAATCTGGGGAAGAACAGGATCAGCAGAAGTGAAAGTAACTGAGAAGATCCAGATTTACTTCCGTTGCGCTTGCAAGATAAATCTCCCTGTAGAGGGGAACCAAGACAGCCAGTCCCCCACTGCTTTGAACAGACCACAGTCCTAGCTACAACAAGGAGACCAGCAAAAATATCCTTTACGGTTTTCCAGATGGATGCTTGGTCTTGCACCTAGCCTGATTAAAAAGCTTCCTCCTACTCTTAGAAAAAGGAAAAGGTACAGTGGACTAAAAGAGACAAAAGATGAATCCTTACATCAGAGGAGATGCCTGCTTACTCTTAAAGAAGCCTAAAAGGCTAAGGCAGACATCCATCTTACACCTTGAGGAAGCATCCAGAAAACAGTACCGGAACTAGTTCTTGAATGATTACTTCAGCCCCAGTATTCTGTACAGGGACACACCACAGCTTGCATCCCTAATCACAGCATCCATGAAACAGAAGGCTACCAGGAAGCCCAACCGAAGAGCCATCGACATGATTTGGAATGGGTTCCTAATTTCTCCTTGTACTGATTCCACCAGGAAAGTGCTACAAGTTCTGAAGTCACAGAGCTCCACTACCTGCTTCATTTGATTAGACCCTCATTAGTTTGTCTTCTATAACCTGAGCAGAGCTGCGCTCATCCAGTGTCTAACTTCAAACCCTGAGAAGTGCAGAAGTCCTGAGCTGTGAGAAATTAGTTTTTCATTAAAAAGAGAAGAAAAAGCTGCTCTGAGCTGCATTCAGCACACTGCTGTTCTCAGACTCCCAATATAGTGAGTTGTTTCCCAAGAGCGTTTTTCCCAATAAAAAACTGCAAAATCTATATAACTTACTGCCAAAAAAAGTGATGGAAACCAGATAAAGGTCCTCTGTAAGCACAACAAAGTAAATCTCAAAGAAAACTAAGGAGGACCAACCATGGCTAGGTGTAAAGCAACTTTAATAAAGAGTAAGAGCTTTCACGGCCACTTCTTCAGATGAAAATACCATAAAATCAACATCCCAGTGTTCAAAAAACATTTAAACCAATCAAAAATAATGATTAATTAATCAATAAACATTCCAATTAATTTTAAAGGAAAACCCAAACAGGAACACACTAACCCATATACACAGCTACCTATTCACAAGTTAAAACCTTTAAAATTGATTGGAATGTTCATTGATTAGTCATTGTTTTTGATTGGTTTAAGTATTTTTTAAATACTGGGATGCTGATTTTATTGTATTTGAGTCTGAAGAAGCGGCCGTGTGGCCGTGAAGGTGCTCACTCTTTATTAAAATAAAGTTGCTTGGTTGGTCCTCTTTAGTTTTCTTTGAGAACATCTACTGTATACAACCTCAGAAATCCAGAACTGAGGCTCAAATAACCTGCACAAATTACAGATAAAACACACCTTGAGCTACAATACACCCCTGACATTTCCCATGCCTTAGCAGCAAGTCCAGCCAAACACATATTTTATTTATTTATATATGTTTATCATGGCAGTAAACAGATTTCAATGGGCTATTTGCAGATACAGCCTGGGTGAATAGAATTACATAATAATTACAGAATAAATGAAAAAAAACATATTTACAGATGCAAGGATATGCTAAAAACACATATGCATTTTTCCAAAGCAAGAAAATGCTACATTTAGTTTGAGAAGCAGTTTACAATGTTACATGGATGGAAAAATGGAATCATGCTTAGCACAGCTTTTTGGATAAGATGTAGTCATAATGAATGAGATGGCTTATGCTGCAGGGATAGCAGCATATCAATATACAGAAAGGTTATGAAGACATGAAAAGAGGCAAGTGTGAATAGTTGCAGAAAAGGATACCATGGGGACAAGACAGAGAAATGGTAAGACAGACATGCAGAAAGGAGAAGAAATGTTAAATATGCACAGAGAAGTGAGGGATAAGATAAATGAGAGGCAGTAATTGATGGGAGGACAAGATGATATGAAGAAGGATGAAACGGGGATAAAGGGATGTAAATGAGTTACAGGGTTCATGTAATGTGACCTCTGTGAATGCAGCTGCATTTTGTTTGGGCGAAGAGGTGTTCCTTGAGCTGTTGTCTGATGCAAGAGTACTTTTGGACATCTCTAATTGAGAGACAAATGAAGTCCCACAGTTTAGGTGTTAGAATGCTGAATGCATGGTCAGTGCAATGAAGTTTAGTGTTTGGAGACAGTATGGAGTCCCATAATTTATGTCCTGAGATGAAGAACACATGGTCAATGCAATGAAGTTTAGTTTTTGGAGTTAGTAGGGTGGGTTGAGATTAATACTCCACAGATTGTGTGTGGGGGTTTTGGTGAAGAGTTTTTGAGTGAGGGCAGAAGATGTTTCAGGAGAAAGGGCTGTGTGAATTAGTGTTCCTAGATGGAGGTTGGCTCTCAAATGTATTGGGAGCCATTTGGCAGTGGTGAGAGTTAGGCAGTGATATTCTTTAAACAGGGGAGTTAGAAAAGAATTTGCAGATTTTACTGGAGATGGTTTGCCAGATGGTGACATTTTTCTTTGAGGCTGCAGCTATTATGGGCAGTCCATATTCGAGATGAGGCAAGAATATTATTTTGCCTATGGCAATTTTAGTTGGATTGGACAGAAAAAAAGGTGGTGGGCTATTTGCCCAGACCAGTAGTTTGTTGATCCTTGTTTGTGTGTTTTGAATGTGGAGTTGAAAGTTAAGGGACTACTCTAGCCAAATGCCAATATATTTGAAGGATGTGGTAGTTCCCAGGGTGGTATTGTTAATATCTTTAAGATTAAGGAAGCCAAGTTATTTGGCTACATTTTGGTTAGTTCCAAATACCACTGCTTTGAGTACAATTTTCTGGCCTATTAGCCACTGGCTGAAAGTTTGGAGGTTGTCTTGGAGCAGAGTTTAAAAAATAGAGTGGGACTTGTTTGAACTGTAGATGACTAAGTTACCTCCACAAAGAAACAGCGGTTTCAGAAGGTGATCAGATGGGAGTTTGTTGCTAAATATGGAAAATAGCAGGCAGG
Organism: Protopterus annectens; assembly: GCF_019279795.1. Taxonomy (NCBI): domain Eukaryota; kingdom Metazoa; phylum Chordata; order Ceratodontiformes; family Protopteridae; genus Protopterus; species Protopterus annectens. Next base: position 495,725,256 of record NC_056735.1, on the reverse strand, counting down.
CTAAAGTGGTACCCTTGGGGACTCCCTTTAAAAAAGAAGTTGTTGCAGAAGTGGTAGTGCACACTTTCACCTTGAAGGATTTATTGATGAGGAAACCTACAAAACAAGGATTAATCTCCAAAAAGAGTCTAGGCACCAGTGGAATACTCACTGCTCAGTGCTGGGGCCTCCTCAGTTTGGCATCTACATATCTGAAGTAAAAGGCAATACCAAAGGGCTTTGACTCACAACTTTGCAGATGGCTGCAAGCTAGGAGCAGCCACTGAATACCCAAATGACTTAGCCATTTTACAGGAAAGTTTTCCCAAACAAATACCTGCTGCTAGAATCATGGACCGAAATTAAATGCCAAAAAATGCATTGATGTATTCCTTAGGAAGTCCCCTACCCAGTGAAACTACCACACTGGCAATACAGCCCAAGAGGTGACCCAGTTGTTCAGGATTTAGGAGGACAGGGACCTAACTTTTGACCAGCATTTGTCCAATGAAACAGAAATGTTTATCATATGTGCAATATTAAAGGAGAAGGGGATTGAGTCTAGATCTAGAGATGTCATTGTCACCCTTTACTCAGCCCTCATTACGCCAGTCATGAAGTATAGACCCCCTTTTGGTATGCATTTGTCCAGACACATACAAGTGGAGCACCAACAGAAATACCTTACTAAAGGGATAAAGACCTAAACAGTATGTCCTGCATGGACTGACTCAGAGCCCTGTTATCCTGTACACTACTAACAGGTGAACAGTGTCCAGCAAACAAGGTATCCACAAACCCGATACTAATGGACTTACTGCACATCAACAGTCAAATGACATCAGAAATACTCAATCCAGGGATCTAAACCTCTTCTTCAACATCAACAGAATGGTTTGGAGGGACAGGAATACCTCGCAGAGGACACCACTGCTCTGGAACAGGCTCCCTATCCACATAAAACAAAGCTCATCCTTGTCAATATTCAAGTCCCACTTGGATTTATGGTTGCGTAACATAAACTTTACCCCAGGACAAGTGTTACTAATGGACAGAAGCAGTTCCTAAATGTGTTATCTCATGCATAGGTCCCCCCAAATTTTCTATGGTATGATCCCAGTTATGCTAGGAATAATATGTAATTATCGACTATGAGATGGGTAAGGTCAATCTGACACCAAAACAGGATAGGCTAACTCAAACACCAAAAAGGAAACTGGCTAGGGGTGAAATGGCATGCAAGGGCAGCTAGCCTAGTGTTTACCTATGAACCTATAAAGGAATGGAACCTGGAAAGATGAGATTTATAATTAAGAGCCAAAACCCTAGTAAGGTAAAGTAGTACATATTTTGCCATACCTGTCTAAAGCACGACTACTTTTCAGATAGCAAGGAAAAACAAACTGTGATCTTTGACACCAAGACCACTCGTGAGTCAATCTTCAGGTGCTTAGATAATAATTAATCCAATCAACTAAAAATCTTCCTGGGACACAAAAAAAGCAGTGAAGATATATCCAGGCCTGCAAGACAACACCCTTAAATGCTGGCTATATAAAGGGAGATCCAACGTACTCAATAGGAGGGCTACCCAGGGGCACCCAGAGGAGGAATGGAAGCCCAAACATATTAGACATCTTGAGCTACACTGAATCCATACAGAAGAAATCTGCAAATGTCTTAGGGAACCACAGGACTCACAGACCTTCCCCACCCGGTGATAAGCACCTTATTGCTGAACAACTTCCCAAGAAAGCCAAAGAGGAAGCACTTGAACAGCCTATGGGGTGAGGCTGTAACTAGGCATACTCCTTGTACTCTACTGAGTACAATTTTCTAAGCCTCACTTAGAAATATTGTGGATTTTCATGCCATATTACGTCTACAACTCTGTGAAGGTTTCCAACAGTTTCATACTTTGCTTAAATAGATTGCTAACCTAAGAGTAGTATATTAAATAGTTTTAAAGAGGACAACTAAAAAGATGCATTCATTTATTAAATGTTTGGGTACAGATTGTGCCAAGTTGTGAGTTCCCAGGCTACCATAACTAGTCTGCAAATGGGGTATGATCTGATCCCCCCTGCTTATCTATGCACCAAATCACTGTGGTATTGTCTGTGATTACTAGTAGAGGGCATGAAGTCCAAAGATGGTTTAGAGATCTGAGAGCATTTATTACTTCTATCATTTTTTTAACATTTATTTATTCTAGCCTGTCTTGTTTGTTCCACAGACCCTTAACATTCATCCCCTTAGAAACAGCTTCCCACACAAAGTTTGAGGCATCTGTGTTACGGATGGAGTAGGCTGAAGGGAAAAGGTAAGATTTGGGTTGCGAGATAACTGGCTCGACCACCAAAGTAAATCCCTTTTGACAAATCCTAACACTGGGATCTGAAAACGAAGTGGGGGCTGGTGTTAGGTCCAAACAGATTTGAAGAACCACTGAATTTTTCATATATGAAGTCTTTCCAGAGGAATCATGAGAATTGTAGAAGCCATGAAATCCATAATCGTGACATATTCTCATGCTGAAGTTAGAGATGGATTGGAGAAACGCAGAAAATTCCATGTAACGATCTACTTTGTTATGAGGAAGTAAAGCCCTCATGATGAAAGTATCCAGAAAGCATCCCACAAACACTATCCTGTAAGGAGATGAGAGAAGATTTCTGCAAATTTAGTTGAAACCTCCCCTCTAAATATGGAAAAATGCAAATGCCTTGTAAATGCAATAAGCTATTACTGATGCCAGAGTCTTTGTAAATACCCCTGGTGATGTAGATGGCCCATAGAGTAAGACAGAGAACTGAAAATGTAAGCCAGAAACAGAAAATTGTCAAAAAATCTGAAGTATTTGAAAATGAAGACGTAATGATAGACATGTTTGAAATCTAGAGTTACCAACACATTTTGAGAAGAGATGAGAGTAACACAGACTGAAGGAAAAGCATCTTGTTCCTTGGGACTTTGATGTGAAGATTTAGAAAAGAAAGGTCTAGGAATGGTCTCAAAGTTCTTTGGCATCACAAAGATTCTTGAATAAAATCCTTTTCCTGTTTGTTCTGGGGAACTCATTCTATGAACCCTTGAGACATTTGTTCCACGACCGGATGAAACATGCAAGTTTGGTTTAATGGAAGAGACAGAATCCCCTGAAAAAGAGGAAGGGACTCTCACTGCCAAATGTATCCTTTCTGAATGATTCTCAGAACACACTTGTCTGATGTTAGCTGATACCTGAGGAAAATGAAAACCTAGACTTTGGGAAAGATTTAATGGGTTGCCATGGTGGGAAGGAAGAAACATCAAAAGTGGCACATAGTCTGCACTTTTGTACTATCCTTGGTTTTGGGAGGAGGATTGTATTACCTGTTTTTGAGCTTCCTTGGCATTGCTTTTTGAAATTCTACTTGCCTGTACATTGCACAGACTGTTAGGTGTGTTTCCTATTAAAAAATCCTGAATTTGAAGGAAAGGTCCTACAAACTTTGGGGAAGAATGGTTAAAAATATCTAATTGACCTTTTGAATTAAATTCCCTCCATCACATCTTTTAAGAGCATCATCAGATAAGGGGTCAACGATACCTCCCTACTGACACTCTCTGGTAAATTTTGTGAATGTAACCAAGCAAACTTACTAATCACTGGTCCAGTAGTAGCTGTTCTGAATAAAGAACTCAGAGATGCTTTAGTCTCTGAATAAGAGAAGTTAGCAGTTAACTTTATCATATTTTCAAAAGAAGCAAGAGCTGTTGACATATCAGCCTCATAATTCAGAACTCTGAAGGCTAAAGTTTAAGACAAATACATGTATTTCTCAAATCTGTTAAAGGCTTTCCCATCTTTATCAGAAGGAACAGGGTTAGCATTCATACAATGTTTGGCTACAGACAGTTTTGCCAAAGAAATAGCTGAAGGGTGGTTGAAAATAGCTATCTTTCGGTCTGAGGGACCTTTTATACTTTATCAGACATTTTAAGGAGGGTGACTATCAGGCACACTGCAAGAAGGCAAACGCCTTCTAATGCTGGTAAGGCAAGAGGGACAAATACAAGCGGAGGAAAATCCACCTGTAATAAATGACAATATCTGGTGGGGATACCACTGAAAAAAGTATTTAATTCTGTCAGTTTCAGAATCTGATTCCCCTTACTGCAGTATAAGCATTACAGAAATGCAATCCCATCTAATTCCTGAACTTCAGACAGAGAGGAGTATCTTTTTCTTTAAAAACTCAGTTAAGAATCGGAATTTAAAAAATTACAGGGTTTAAATAAGCCCTTACAAGAGAAGACATATATCTAACTTTCGGTTTTCTTTTTATAAGAGACTCCCTAGAAAAAGACTGACCTAAAGATTTGTCTCTTCCCCATGAATCAGGCAACTTAGGTTGACTTTATGGCAAAGCATTGTCCACTCCCTCCTCTGAGACCAAAAGTGGTTCTCCCTTATAGGTTCACAGGTTCATACGTGGGTACTAGGCTATCGGCCCAAGGGCCTAAGTAAGCCTAGCCAACAAGGTTCCCTGGCTTACGCCACCCAAGAAAGTTAAATTCCTGTGCCTCTGTCGAGCAGAGCCACAGAAGTGATCCCCGGGGTGTATGTCCTATTTCCCATCCACTCATCAAGATTTTTCTTGAAGAGTGCTACTGAGGAACTTTGCTTGACATAGATGGGTAGCTTGTTCCAGAGTACAGGAAGTCTGTGGGACAGGACTTTATCCCACCAGCATGCCCTGTTTATTGTGGTGACAAGGTTTAGGTCCCTAGAGTGTGTAGCTCGGAGGGGTTGGGATTTCTTTAGGTGTAGCATGTCCAAGAGCTATGGGTTTAACATAGCTTTATGTGTTAGGCAGAGATCTCCTCAGTGTAGGTGATATGCTACAGAGTAAATCTGGAGTTTTTTTTTATATGGTCAGTGTAAGGCATCTGTTTGAGGCCAGTAGTCTTCTTTGTGAGGTACTTCTGTGGCCTTTCCAGCTGCTGCAGATGTCTTGTGAGGTACATTTCGAAAGAGGCGTTATACTCTATAATGGGTCTAATGAGTGGGGAGTAGAGGGAACAATGACCTCTTTTTTTCCTAGATGAGAACCCTTTTGTAATGAGGTGTGCCACATAGAAGAATTTCCTGACTACTGTGGCGATGTGATTATCAAAGGAGAGACTACTGTCCACCTGGGTCCCAAGGTCTCATCACACATTCGGTGTTAAGTAGACTGCCGTTTATGTGGTAGTTCACGGGTACAGAGTTTTTACCAAAGGGGATGACAATGCACTTGCCATGCCTCTGACACCAGGCATCTGTCTCAGTGAGGCCCTTCTGTAGGATGTACACATCATTTGGGGACTCTACTATGGTTCCTAGTTTGCAGTCATCTGCGAACTTTGTTAGCCAGAGGCCTTCTGTGTCAGCCTGTACTTCAGAGAAGTAGATACCAAACAGCAGAGGTCCCAGGATTGAACTCTGTGGTACTCCACTTGTTACTGGTTTGAAGTCAGATTTGGAGTCTACAACTTTTACAGTGTGGGTTCTGTCAGTGAGCCAGTCGGCAACCCATCTTGTGATGCAGGGATTTATACCTAGTTTACCCCAATAGGACAATCTAACAGCTGTTGAGGGGGGTGCCTATCTCACAGTCCTTGGTGGCTTGTCAAAAAGCAACAGCAGTGGGATTGCGGGATGACGAGGAGTTGCCTGAGGTACTTAATTTGGCCACTGCAGAGTTGCTCATTGTCAGTTGTGGCAGACAGGAATCCAACTAAACTACTGAAGACTCTCATCCCAAGCTTCTTGTTGCAGAAGAGACAGAGAAGAAACAAAGACCTTGAAGCTTGTTCCATGTTCTAGCTAAGAAAACTACCAGATAAGTGGTTCACAAAACCTTGAACAGTCGGTAAACCACTTGACTAGAGCTTTGATTTAAAAACTTTAGGGGGAGCCCCCAAAACATGAAGTCCAAGCCTGTATCTTTTTCTACAGAAAAAGTTAATGTTTCTTAAGAAATTTTGTTAAAGTGGATGTTTTTCCCTAGAGGGGTTCTTATCTGCCCAGCTTTGATGCAGCACTAGATGAACTTCAATCACTTGAAGCCATCAGGAAAGTGCACTTGGATAGCAAAAAATGTTCTGAATGTTTTGCACTTCCTATGACTTTCATGAGACCTTCAGTGGTAAGTGCACATGTGAAAGGAGTTCTAAAGGTTGGGATGCTGGCTGGTAGTCTTATCCTTGGCAAGATACAACTCTCACAACTTACACTACTGCAACACTGAAGGAATTAAAATCAAGTGACAATTACTAAAACAGTACAGAGAATGATGAAGTGTTAGAAAACCGCTCACAGTGCAAGGCATGCAACACATGTTAGGAGAGACAATACTGAAGGGCTATACAGTATGGACTCACTATAGTATACTTGGGGGGGATACAGTTGAGCTTGAAAATGAAAATGTATGAAAACTTTATAAGTGGTAGTTAGAAAGGGTATTGTTTGAGAGTGATTACAGAAAATGCTACTTTGGAGAGGGTGGAATGGGCCCTATAATGCAGTGCCAGATGAAGTGGTGGCATGTAGGTCAAACAATGGTTTAAGATGTTTGCGATAAGTGAAATAAGTGGTGAGCAGGAGGTCAGAAAATACTGGGGCCAACAGCAGGACTAAATGGACGAGAGGCCACAGTTGTCTTCTCCTGGCATCCTCCTATGCTCATGTATTTAATTAACAGAACAGTAGGAAAAGGGGCTGTACATGAGCAAAAGTACATTAAACAGGAGCTAAAATGAAATCCTTCCACTTATCCATGTTTAGACAGTTAGTAAAATTAAACAAAATTAAAAAGCCATGCGGTTACCACAATGAGAGCCATAGAGAATAATGATACCAATTAAAAGGAATTAAGAATTACAGTCATGAAAAGACAAAGAATAAACTTTAGGAAAAGCTAAAAGCAACAATGGAAGCTGAATGTTCAAAGTCTAGATAGAGCATTCAGCTCCACTAAAAAAGCCCTATAACTCTGCATGCATCAACAGACAAATAAATTACTACATTTGGCACTATAGTGGTTACCTCCACCCACTGTCAACATGCTGGCAGTTTTTTCATAATAGTCATTCTGCAAGCATTCAAACAGAATATCTATGATAAGAACTGAAGTTTAAAGAGAATATTAAGAAAGGGAAGAAAGTTTCCATGAAGGACAGTGGAATTTTACTTCAGTCTGAAAATGAGCACATGGATTTTATCCACCCAAGGTAAAATGTGTACTATTTTACATACATTTTCATTCATCCATGTTAGCTACGATCCAATGTTTCAGCTCATGCACATGTTTCATAATACCTCAAGAAATTGCACAGCTAGACTTTTCTTTCTGGGCTAACAGTTGTCACAGAAAAGAATTGCAATTATTGTCATCTGGCAGTCTGTTAATGTACTGGCAAAGTCTCCATACAGCAGATAATCTAGCAAGATTCTAGCTGCTCTCTGCATTACAACAAATATCAAAGTAAACAGTGCATATTCAGTACACAACTTAGGCTGTGGTTCACACACTAATCTCAGAATATGATTAAATGAGTCACTTTGAAAAAAATGAGTTCTTAACAAAATATCAAACTCATTAATTTGTTCTGCTACAACTGCTCTTTTCTGTTCAGGGCTGTTAGTAAACCAGACCCCATCTTAGCAAGCAAAGGATATAAGGCAAAGAAACGGTCCTCAAAAGAAGGCCAGCCCATTGCAAGAAACAGTTATACACTTGGTCACATACAGCACTCCAGCAATTTACAGCATTACCCGTGTAATCAAGAGTATATCTTTGGAATGTGTGAGGAAACCACAGCACCTTACAAAAATGGACACAGGTAGGGCATGCAGACTTGATCTGCACAGAAGGCTCCTCAAGAAGTTGTGAAGCATTAACAAGTGTTGTTCCACTATTCTGCCCAAAAATTACACAGAAGGTTAATCATTCATTTAATACTCATTTATAGATAGACCATCAATTCACTAGTGAAGAGACTTGTTCTGGACAAGTACTTTACTTTAGAAACAATCTCCTATGTCATTCTGTACACAAGCCCAGGTGCATGTTATCTTCCTCATTTAATCAACTGTCCTAAAGCATGCATGTATGTCAACAAAATGAAAAGCCCAGTGCAGTCAGCTCTCGTGTGTGACACAGAGCTGGACTTGGTGTAAACCACTGCTAAATAAAAACTGATGGTTATGCAAAGAACGGACAGTCACTGGGAAATACATACACCAAACCAGTTATAGTTTGCTGTGCTATTAAAATAAGTACAGTCAGTACCACTAACAAATATACACCATAAACACTTAAGTGATCAACTTAAATAACTGATTAACGAAAACAGATTTGTAAGGTAGGCTTACTTAACTTCAAAGGAGAAGGAAGCATCTGCACTTTATACATATAAGTGCCTGTTACGGCATAAAAATGAGGGCATACACTGGTTCAGCTTATTAGATCAGTATCTCCTTGTTTAGGCATCTAAATACCGTTGGTAGCATTATTTTGTTAAGAAGAGCTGCCAAATTATTTGAGAGTAATCTGAACCATCGACAGAGGATGGCTGTCCACCCATGTTCTAGACTTGATGAGCAATCATTACAGCCTTACCCATTATAAGCATTACTGCAGTTTTATCATTTTTTTAATGTCATAATAATACTCATCCTGCTACTACACTTCCTGTTTCTCTTCTCTTCAGACACTGAGTACTGTAGGTTTTCCTTCTTAGACTCTGAAACAAGAATGGTATCCTACATTTTTTTCAGAAATTATTAACTACTTATTCAGCAAACTTTGATGTCTCAAACTGTGGGATCTGTGCTTACACACTCTACGAACATGGAGGTACCCCAAGGAGAACTGTTCCTTGGAATGAAAAAAGACTATATGAACTACAACAAGAATGATGCAATCAAAAATCCTACAATGTCTGAGGTGCATAAAAGACTGAGTGTGCACTAAAACATCAAAGGGCGCTACTATTTTGAAAGCTTGACAGGCAAACCTAAAAACTGTCTACAGGTTTAGTAACTGTACTAATAGGCTGTACAATTTGTCCAGTAATGAAGAAAATATTTTAGCCGTTATTTCCTCAGTATATCATGTAATCGTTTCTGTTACCTACCAATATGGCACCTATTGTTTGTGTGGAACAAGAGGTATAGGATGACTTAATTGATTAAGTTTACCCTGCTGTCCAAATCACACACAAACCTCCAAAAGGGAAAGTTAGAATGTATGATGAAAGAGAAACATTACGACTATTAAGAATCCAGTTAGAAATACTGATGTCATGGATTTACCATCATGACTTAAGAGTACACATCTCTTAAAAGACATGAACGTATAGATTTGGAAGATGATGTCATATTTGGGGCAGGCATACTACCACTTATGGGGCTATAAAATCTATCAGAAATAAAGAAAACCATCTAAGCTATTGGAAAGTTTAAGTACTGTAACTTTTGAGTCAAGTAATCTAATCATTAGAAATGACTGTTGTGTAAATTGGACTGTTACAGAGCTGGAAGCTTCAAAATGAGGGAACGCGTACTTTCACCTGGGTAAAATGATGCTCCTTTATACCAGATAATGAACATGCCTTCCATAGTTACTTAGAAATTATCCAAAAGGTTGTAGAGCTATAAACCTGCAAAAGAAGCTGGCAGTTTTCACTGGGCATGGTTAACAAGCTTATTTTCTGGATGGAAAGGAAATATTTTAAAGGTTACATTAACTGCTGTCATTGCCATTTCATTATTTCTTGCATTGTTTCTTTGCAGATATATGACTGCCAGACTTATTGCCTCTAGAAATGGTGTAAAACTGCAAAATATGCTGATTAATGCAAAAAGGATAAGTAGAATTAGAAACTGAATCCACTTCATTAGCCAAAGTTGGGAAAAGATTTGACAATATTTTTGATGAAACAGATTACAAAGCTAAATGACTGTGCTGCCAAAACCTTAATCTTCCAGGTAAACAAGATACAAATGTGGAAAACAAAACTGATTTTTGTTAGGTTGTTGAGAAAAACAGTTTGTATGTAAAAATTATATAAGGAGTATAAAGTGAACATGTTTACAATAACATCAAGCCCATCTGAATACATTGACAGCTGTGAGTATTGCAGTAGTTTAAACTGGACAATGTGTGAGTGATGCTCCAAAGCATCAGGTGGAGGACTAATGAGGTAAAAGAAATGTACAAAATGGTGTTTGAGAGGAATCCATCTTTATTTAAGATGGAGTCTGTAGCATGTGACTGAATTAAATTATTTTGTTTCTTTTATTTAACACAGCACTTTGTGTTAATAACATGCTTAGATGTACATGGATTAAACTTACCGTTAAGGATGTGATAAGAACGTATAAGCATGTTCTATCAGCATAAACTCCATAAATACGTCACGCTTTTCAATTAGTAAATCAGCCACAGCTGTAAAAAACAGTTCTGCTTATGCTTTTTATTACCAATATAAAAAACGTTGCTCTTGTTCTGATGACTGCATAACGTTCATCAGTGAGAAGACACTCTTGCTCTATCAGTTGGTGTGAGGAAATCCTCTGTCAGTACGGCTTTCTGCTGTGGAAGGACCGCGTCATGCACTGGGAGGTCATCATTTCAAGTAGCAAATGCTGTGTTATATACGTCTCTGTTGCTGCCAAAATTTTACTTGTAATGACACAAATTACTGTCATTCATTTTGCCTTCACACTCAAGAGTCAAGTGCCTGCAACATTTTTGCAACTATGAATTGCAACTTTCTTTCCCTTATCATTTGCATGCCATTATGTATGCAAAAGACCACATTTCTTCAGTTGCTTGTCATTAAACTACAATTTCCATATCCTCTTTTGCACAACTGCTCCATGGTGCTATACGGTTTTACAAATTGCTACATATATGCATGCTCTTATTTCAGGTGCCAAAATGCACTGCAAACTTCCTTAAACATTTATGAATACCCTCCTAGAAGAATATTAATGGAAGCAGAGTCAATTCCAAACTGCATTAGTTCTGCGGCCTAGCAGGACGATGCCCTAACTGTGACTCAGATGGTCCGGGTTCGATCGGCAGCCCTGGCACTGGCTTAGCCAATGGGGGTGGGGGAAGAGAGAACAGTAAAGGAGCTAGGCCCATTTACCTCTCTGATGAGGTAGGGAGAGATGGGGGGGGATTGCCGCTAAAATGTTTTGTAGCTGCTGTGCCACTGGCGTCTGCAGGAGAACACTGCAGACTGTACACTAGGTAGCAGAAGAGTGGGACCTTACCAAAGCAGATGTGAACATGCAGCAGCAGGGTTAATCTTGTGTGTCTCACTGCACACCTATAAAAAGATGAGACACACACACAGGCACTTCACCACCGAGAGGGAAAATTCACCTCACTGGGTCTAGACATTTGATAAAAGCAAACCTGAAACCGATATAGAGGGAAGGGGGTAGGGCTTACTATACCATCCATTACCAGTATGGCCATCTTCCATCTCTCACTGGACAACAAAGATGCTAAATGGATAGAAGTAAAAGAAAGAACAAGAAGTTTAAGGATATGAAATGGGATGAAATAACAGAGAGATTGAAACAAAGTTAAGAAAAGCCTCTAACTGTAAAACCCCAGGTCCAGATGCAGTACCTAACTTTTGGTTAAAAGTATTAACATCTTTGCACGAGGATTTAGCCACGAGTAAGAACTACTTATATGCGCACCCCGAACAGACACCAGACTGGCTAACAACAGGCAAAACAATGCTCTTACTTAAGAGTGAACCTGCAAGTTCTTTCTTCTTCTTTCGGCTTTTCCCGGTTAGGGGTCACCACAGCGAAACTCCGGTCCGCCAGTGATTGGCAGTACATTTTTATGGTGCTGAGATGCCAGCTCGACGCCCAACCTTCAACGAAGGCATGACCATTCACACGTCTTTCGAATGCCACTCGATCGCGGGGAGGACATGCAGACTCCACACAGAAGGTGCTCCAGCCGAGAATCGAATGGCGGAACGTCTTGCTGTGAGGCGACAATGCTACCGCTGCACCATCGCGGCTTACTAGAGTGAACCTGCAAGCTACCCTAAAAATTATAGGCCAATAACTTGCCTTCCGGTGACGTATAAACTATTAATGGGAATCAACACTGACAGAGTTTATGGTCATTTAGAAGAAAACTCAATTATGGCAGTAGAACAAAAGGGCAATAAAAGAAAGTCATATGGAACAAAGGATCATGTGTTGTTAAACAAAGTTATAGCAGAGAACTGTAAAATGGAAAGAATCTAAGTATGGCATGGATTGACTACAAAAAAGCATTTGATAGTATTCCACATTCATGGATAAAAGAGTGCTTAAAAATGTATAAGATACACCCTACACTGATTGACTGCATTACAGTAACCATGAAACAATGGCAGACCACTCTGCAATTAAGCCATGATAAAGGACAGATTATTATCCCAGGGATAAAAATTAAAAGGAGGATATTCCAGGGTGACTCTCCGTCAGCGTTGCTATTCTGCCTTGCCATTAATCCATTAAACAGTTTAACAGCTTAGGGCATGGCTACAACTTGGCACCTGGAAAAAACAAAGTCTAATGACTTATCTTCTCTTTGTCGATGATTTAAAACTGTACAGCTCATCAGATAAGGAACTGAAAGCACAGCTGCAGGTTGTCAAAACGTTTTCAGATGATCTTAGAATGTCATTTGGTCTTGATAAATGTGCAAAAGCAACCTTTAAAAAAGGAAAATTGCAACACCAGGAAAACATCAGTTTGGGACAAGAATGTGATATAAAAGAACTTGAGCAAGAGGGACTGTATAAACCTTGGGAACTGATGAATGATCAGCAATAAAACTTGAACAAATGCGAATAAAACTCAGTAAGGAATACTTTAGAAGACTTAAATTAATCCTGAGAACAGCATTGACATCTAGGAACAAGATCCATGCTATAAATCAATTTGTTCTTCCTGTCCTAATGTGCAGTTTTGGAGTGACCGACTGGCCCCAAAAAGTGCTGGATAGATTAGATATTAAAACAAGAAGGATGCTTCATGCTCACTAAATGATTTATAAAAATCAGTGTATACCAAGATGATATATTCCCCGTTCCGAAGGAGGGATGGGCCTCCTTGAAAGTGATTACATGTATAGATCTGCAATCGTGGGACTCCACACATATCTACTGACCTCACAAGATCCAAATGTAATTAAAGTTTTCAAACATGAGGAGAATAAATCTAAGATGACTTCTCTGCTTAATTTTGCAGAAGCATATCGACGTCAAGCAGAAATGAAAATCAAACCAGAAGTAGATAACAGGTAGCAACTGAATATGCCAAAAAAACAAAAGAAAGAATATAAGGTGAAGGACCAGATGAAAAGGCAAGAAATGTGGAAAAAACATAAATATAGTTGCAAGTATAGAAAACTTCTGGAAGAACCTCATGTTGACCAGAAACGAACACAGGAATGGTTAAGGAAAGGCAAATTCAAACCAAGAAATGAAAGGTTAATATTGGCAGCCCAAGACAGTGGGCTATGTACATGCTGGTTTACAAAGTCCATTGAATATGGATGATATATGTGGGAGAAACAGACAAATGTAGGTTTTGTAAAACCAAACTGGAAACAGTCACTCACCTTGTTGCTAGTTGCGACACACTAACAGCAGAAGGACTGTATACTGAAAGGCATATTAATGTGGCGAGACTGTTGCATTGGGGAATGTGCAAACAGCATGGTACTGAAGTGGCTGAAAAACACTGGAATCATGAGCCACAAATCATCACAGAAAATGATGAAGTTTATATCACATGGGCTCAGCCATTACCAACTGTCCAAAAGATGGATGCTAGAAAACTGGATATAGTGGTCCAAAAAAAGAAGACAAAAGTAGCATTGATCATTAAAATTGCCATACCCAGTGACTACAGTGTCTTGAGTACTGAGAGACACAAAGTCATAAAATATCAGGATCTGCAGGCAGAAATTAAAGCAATGTGGAAGAAAGATACCCAGACAGTTCCACCAGTAATGGGAGCAATGGGTCTTATAAAAAAGAATTTACAATCGTATTTGGATATGTTACCAACACATGTAACTCCATACAAACTGCAGGAGTCATTACTGGGCACATTGTGGGTGCTGCAAAGAGCACTACTGGCTGACATCAAAGACTGAAACAATACTAATTTCATGAACTTTACTCATACTTCGACTTAGGAATGGGGTCCATTCCTGTCATGGTATTAGAAACCCAAAAGACTTGGAGAAATTAAAAAGACAGCAAAGCCTTGCCTCAGTGGATAAAAAAGGAACAAGTGGGTTATCTAGCTGTCCAGGGAGGAGAGTTGATGTCCAGCATAAGGTTAGTTGAAAATTAGCCCTCTAAAAAAATGTTAAATTCTCAGGTACTCTAATATTTCTAAAGTTTCACTGGGGCAGATGGCAACAACACAATTTTGTTTTAAAAATTCACACCACAGGGGAATAGCAAAATCATTAGTTAGGCTTTTCAGACTTACTTTGAGAAATTTGCTATAAACAAAAGCACATTCACAATAGTATGCATCTAGTCATCAGCAGAGGATTCCCAAACAGACAGCGGTTAGCGTTGTCACCTCACAGCAAGTTCTCCAGTTCGATCCTCGGCTGGGGTGCCTTCTGTGTGGAGTCTGCATGTCCTCCCTATAGTCGTGTAGGTTTCCTCCGGGTGCTCCGGTTTCCTCCCACATCCCAAAGACATGCTGTAGGTGGAGTGGACACTCTAAATTAGCCATAGGCATGAGTATGTGCGTGTGTGTGCCTTCTGTGGAAGGTTGGGCGCCGGGCTGGCAATTCGACACTGTAAAACTCCACTGCCAATCATGAGCGGACAGGTGATCTGCTGTGGCGATCCCTAACCGGGAAAAGCCAGAAGAAGAAGAAGAAGAAGAAGCATGCTCAGGCATATTGATAGGATCAAAGTAAGAGACACACTGACCTTCAGAGGAACAGCCCCACTAAGTGACATACAAACTACTGTGACTAGCTTTATCTGGGATACATTATTAGAACTGTAACAGAATAATAGAGGCCTTTGATACTATTCCCCACTCAGGCATAATAGATAAACTCTCTCAACTGGGCATCAATCCATATGTTACCAGATGGGTAGCAAACTGGCTCACTGATAGAACTCACATAGCCAAAACTGGGGAAGCCACCTCAAGCAGTAGACCTGTAACAAGCGGTGTACCCCTGGGTTCGGTCTTGGGGCCTCTGTTATTTGGGATATACTTTTCTGAGGTGCAGGTCAAAACCACTGGGCTATGGTTGACCAAGTTTGCAGATGACTGCAAGCTGGGTGCTGTAATCAATTACCCTAGTGATGTGGACATCCTCCAAGAGGGCCTCACTGAGACAAGTGACTGGTGCCAGAAACATGGCCTCAAGCTGAATACCAAAAAATGCATCATCATCCCCTTTGGGGAGAGTGATGTCCCCACAAATTATCACATTAATAACAACGTCCTAAGCATTCAATCAGTTGTGAGGGATTTGGGCACACAGGTTTATAGCAACCTGACTTTTGACCACCCTGTTAATTCCATTGTACGGAAAGCCTTCTACATGGCCCACCTCATAAGTAAGGGTATCTCATCGAGGGATAAGGAAGTCATAACATCCCTGTATTCTTCCCTTATAAGGCTCATTACTGAGTACAACTCTCCTTTCGGCATGTACCTTGCAAAGCACATGCAGCAGCTAGAGAGACCACAGCGGTTCCTCACCAGGAGAATCCAGGGCCTCAAATATCTACCATACACAGATAGGATAAAAGCCCTATCCCTCTACTCTGTTTCATACAGACTCCTCAGAGGTGACCTCTGTCTGGCATACAAGGTGATCAAGGACCCCAACTTGATGAGACTGCTGCATATCCGCAAGTCAAGCTCCACTTGAGCAATCCACACGCATGGCCTCAACTTGGGTTGTGACATCAACAAGACTTGTTGGCAGGACAGATTTGTGTCCCAGAGACTCCCCCGTCTGTGGAACAGACTCCCTCTCCACATCAAGTAGAGCAGCTCTTTACCCCTTTTTAAGCGCAACCTGGATAACTGGATGGGAAACAGAAAATATACCCCTGGGATTCCACCCATGTCCCTGCTGAACAGGGGCATCGGGTGCCGATTTGTCTAAACATGGGCTAGAGTCTTGGCTAGGCTTATAAGGGCCTCAGGGCCAATAGCCTAGTAACTTCCTATGATCCTATGAACCTCAGAGATAATAGAAAAAGCTGGGAAATATCTGTTAAAATATTCGTTTCCTGAATTAAACATGCTTTTAGTAAAACAGTAGAATGAAAATGTTTGTCTCAGCAAAGACAGGGAGGAAGAGAACAGTTTTAAACTACCAGTATGCAAAAAAATTATCTTTCTGACGCAAAAAGTGAAAAACAGGATCAGACACTGGAAAAAACAAAACGTTAGAATCTGAAATCAAATTTCCAAACACATTTTTTATATTGTCATTCTGCCAAGAAACCAAATTACCTCCATATACTCCAGGCAACAATGGCAGAGAACAGTTAGACATGATAACCTGTATATCCATGAACAGGTGATTGGAACCTGTTACTAGATGCCCATTCTAAATAGAGGAACACACTTTTTTTTTTTTTTTTTTTTTTTTAAGATACAGGAGGCCATTCCTACCCTGTAAACGATGCTTGCCACCAAGCATAGACTTCAAGAAGAAAATAACACTATTTTACATCCTGTAACTTTTCTGGCTATAAACTGTAATTTAAAGTCAAGTTCCTTTTTGTTGCAGCTGAACAATCAGAAACCCTACTTATCTTGTCCTTGTATGAGCTAAGAAAATTTTAAGAAAGGTAACTTTCAAAGATGATGCATGCTAGAATAACAAATGCAAATGTAGACAAAAAAGAATCAGTATAACTAATAACTTCCTATCTAAAACACTCAAAACTGCATCCAGTTAAATAGTTCTATCCAACCCAAAGGGTAAAAAAGGACACAGACAAACCATTCAGTAAAAACTGCAAAGAAAACCCAGACAAGCTAGAGTTTCAATGTGTGATACCTTATACCTCCTGTAGCAGAAGCCCATGGGATATAGGCAAATGACCCCTTAAGGACATCAAGTGTTTCAGCTACATGGCTTCTAAATGTCCATGACTTTTTAATTTTATTTATTAATTTATTTTTCAAGTCTTTATGGTTAGATTGAGGTCAATAAAGACAAATCCCGCTAGATGTGCACATGTACGTTTCAGCCTTTTTACTGACCTCGTCAGCACAGCATAACTGAATAGTATGGCTATACTGCAGAAACACAGGGCCATTAAATCGAGCTGATGCCCATACAGATTAAAGTGTCTGCAAAAATATCCCAACTACCATCCAAACCATTAAGAATTTAAGAAATTCATTAAGAAATGCTGTGCAACTTGTCTTCATTAACTTCTTTAACCATGATGAAATATCAGCATGCAAACACGTGAAATACATTTTCATACCTCAAGTCCCAAAAGACGAGCAAAAAAGTTGGACCCCAAGTCAGCGATGACTACATAGAAAGCTATACATGTTCCCAGCATCAGACCAATCATACTAAGGAAAGAAAATACATTATTACTATACTATACAGCAAACAATGCAAGCAAACAGTGCAATATGTATAATTAAAGATTTTTTTCTCTGTGCATCCCTAGAGAAATATAAACATCTCAAATACAGTGTGTAGCAGCTAGGGATAAACTACTACAATAAAAAAGGCTCTGATCTGCTCAAATATCACACCACAGAAGCAGCTCAAATTTACTTTAAACAAAAATGGGACTGCTACAAATTAATCAGTTAAGTACAAGTAGGCTGCAATTAGAATTTATGGTGTATACTTTGCAGAATACAGTTTCTTCAAAGGGAACAAAATGGCGTTTTATTGTAAAACAAGAAGTTATGTACTCACCATAACGTTCGATGTATGTAGTCCATCTCGCCTCACATTCTTACCCATGGGTTCGGAGCCGAATATCGGCTCTATCTCGGCCTATTTACTAGCTAAGTCTCTGATTGGCTGGGCTAAGAAGGTATCCCATAAGTACACTGCTTCGCATCCCCAGATCTAGTTTGCTGCAAATAACTCAGTTATTGCATACATAACACACATCCATACAAACAAATTATCCAAACAAATTAATCAAAGGGACTCTGCATGATAAAATCTAACCTCCAAATCTTCCAGGCAGGGGGAAGACAGGAGGGTAAGTAAGAATGTGAGGCGAGATGGACTACATACATCGAACGTTATGGTGAGTACATTTTCTTGATGTTATGTAGTCCTATCTCGTCTACATTCTTACCCATGGGACAGCGTCCCTAGCACCTACAACCTGGGTGGCTCATAGGAAAATACTCCTGAGAACTGTGGAGCCAAATGAAGATCTGCCCCTGGAGACCACGTCCAATTTGTAATTACACACAAAGGTGTGAGGAGAAGCCCAAGTGGCCGCAGCACATATATCATCCATCGACAATCTAGCTTGATAGGCTGTGGATGTGGAGACAGCTCTTGTGGAGTGGGCTTTAGGTGGAAAGGGCAAAATTTTACCTGCTGTGTGATAAATTAAGGAAATACAGCTGGCTATCCATCTAGAGAGTGTGACCTTAGATACCTGAGAACCAAGCCGGTTTTTGGAAAAGGAGACAAAGAGTTGGTCAGATTTCCGAAAATCTTTTGTCCGATGGAGATAGAAGCGTAACTGTCTATGTACATCTAATTGGTGAAATCTGAATTCTGCCTTGTTGGAAAAATTGAGGAAGAAAACTGGCAGCTCAATAGACTGATTTACATTAGACAGGGAAGCCACTTTGGGAAGGAATGACGGGTTTGGTCTAAGGGAGACTATCTTTATGGAAGATCAAATATGGGGGTTTGATGGAAGGGGCTTGGATTTCGGAGACCTGCCTCGCTGAAGTGATAGCTATTAAAAAAGCTGTTTTCCATGTTAGAAACTTTAACTCGCAGGTAGCTGCAGGCTCGAAGGGTGGAAGAGTGAGGGCTTGAAGAACAAAATTGAGGTCCCAGGGCATAACAGGTTGTGATACTGGGGGACGAAGCAATAGGGTACCTTTTAGGAATGCTTTACATAGTCTGTGTGTCATAAGGCTAGGCTCATTGGCCACGTGGAAGTTTGATATAGCCGCCAGCTGAACTTTGATGGTGGCTGAAGCGGACCCCTGATAGAACAATATAGACAAAAATTCCAAAACGGAATCAATTGGAGCCGTGTAGGGATCAATGCCTCTGGAATGAGCCCATATAGAGAATCTTTTCCATTTGCTAAAGTACATTTTTCTAGTGGATGGTTTATGAGAGGATGACAAAATATGGACTACATCTGGCGAAAAATTATGGCATCTGACTAAGGATGGAAGTGGAGTAGCCAGGCTGTCAGCCAGAGTGTCCTCAGAGAGGGGTGGAACTGTCCCGACATGTTTGTCAGTAAGTCTGGAAGAGGTTCCAGAATCCAAGGAGTAACCACAAGGTAGGGTTGAAGGAAGGGGAACCATACTTGACAAGGCCAGTATGGGGCAATCAGAATCATCGTGCTTCCCAAGGATTGCGCTTTCTGAATCACCCTTGAGAGAAGGGGAAATGGAGGGAAAGCATAAAGCAGACCGGAGGGCCAATTGTGAGCTAGAGCATCCCTGGGTGATTCCCCCGGTGGGGGGATCAACGAGAAGTAGTTGCTGCATTGAGAGGGCTGGCAAAAAATGTCGCAGCAAGGTTAACCCCATCTGCTGAAGATTCGCTCTGCCACCAGGCAATTCAGGGACCACTAGTAGGGCATAAGAATTGCCCTGCTTAGCTTGCCCGCTATCACATTGGTCTTCCCCGGGATGTGCGTTGCCACTAGAAACCATTGGGAAGCTATTGCCCAATGCCACACGTGCATGGCCTCCCTGCATAGTGGATAGGATCGGGTTCCTCCTTGCTTGAGATACCACACTACTGACATGTTGTCTGAGTGTATCGCAATAGTCCCTAGAGGGAGGACTTCTTGAAGTGCCTGCAACGCAAGAAGCACTGCTCTCATCTCCAGGACGTTTATGTGCAAATGTATCTCATGTTCCTGCCACGTGCCTTGGACCATCCTGCCGAGATAATGCCCCTCCACCCTATCTGGGAGGTGTCCGTGGTCACTGTGGCCACAGGGACGGGTGGAACAAAGTTTTCCTACTTTCAAGTTGTTGGTGCACAGCCACCAACGAAGGTCCTGCTTGCATCTGTCTGTCATTAGGATTGAATGGGATAGCGGAAGTCTTTGGAGAGACCATTGGACAAAGAGAAGCCATTGCAGAATTCTCATGTGTAATCTCGCTAACGGGACCAACATGATAGTAGCTACCACGGTCCCTAGGAGTTGAAGAATCAGTCTTGCCTTCACATGTCTCAGAGGCATCAGCGTGAGAATTTGTTATTGCAACCCTGTGATTCTTTCTTGTGGTAGGAACGCTCGCATTTGAATGGTGTCCAGCTCGGCTCCTATAAAGGTGATGCACTGTAAGGGCAACAAGGCAGATTTTTTTCCAGTTTATCGTGATGCCTAATTGGTGACATAGACTGATGGTAGTGTCCCTGGTCTGAATTAGTAGATGCCTGGTGGGGGCGATGAGGAGCCAGTCGTCCAGGTACGGAAACACCTGGAATCCTTTACGTCTCAAGTGAGCCGTCACCACTGCCATACACTTGGTGAACACCCTGGGGGTTGTGGTGAGACCAAAGGGCAGGGCTCGAAACTGGAAATGTCTGGCTCTCAGCCGGAAGTGTAGATGACACCTGGATGCCCTGTCCATTTTGATATGGTAGTAAGCATCCTTCAGGTCGATGGAGCACATCCATACTTCCTTTCCCAACAATGGGAGAATAGATTGTAGGGTGACCATACAGAATTTGGACTTGTGTACATAATGGTTGAGTTGACTGAGATCTAGTATGGGTCTCAGGTCCCCTGTTCTTTTCGGCACCAAAAGAATCTTGAGTAAGTCCCTAATCCGGTCTGGTCTGAGGGGACTGGTTGGATGACTCCTTTTCCTAGCAGCTGAGATATCTTGGAGGCTGCTTGATCCCTTTGACTGGGTGGAACGTCTGGGATTTTTCTTATGGGAGGGGGTACTGAAGAGAATGGAATGGTGTAACCTCCAGAAATTATCCTTAATACCCATCGGTCCTGGGTGATGTTTCCCCAGGCTTCCGGATACAAGGAAATTCGACCCCCGACTGGCTCCGGATAAGCACAGTCAGGCACACCCTCAGGAATGAGAGTATGGGGGGGCCACGAAAAGAGTCGCTGTCCCCGGAATTGCGGGGGCCCCCTCTGCCTCTGGGGTGACGTCTCCCTGAATAACTCCCCCCTCCCCTGCCTCAGGAGAGGGTTTCACCTTGTGCGGCAGGAAAAAAACCTTTGTGATTTCTTGAACCACATATTTCCTCCTCGCTGAGCCTTGGGATAAGGTCTAGATGGGAGGGAAAAACGGACCCCTACGGCAGACAGGGTCTTTCCCTCTTGCTAGCACCTGGTGAGGGTGTCTTTCACTTTGGTCCCAAACAAGAAGGAACCATCAAAAGGGGCATCAGTGAAGGAAGACTTGAAGACCTCTGCAAAGTGACACAGGCACAGCCAGGCTTGCCTTCTAAGGGCTACACCTGAGCTGGCTGCCCTACTCGCTCCCTTGGCTGCATACAAAATGAGTCGCATGGACGAGTTTGCGATGGAGTTGAGGGTAGAATCCTGTGCGTTGACTGTCTGAGCCACCTCTTCAGGTATGTTACCCGCAAGAGTATCTCCCAACTCCTTAAGGAGATCTCTCTGGAGCCAAGTGAAATGTGATAAGTAATTCAGCAACCTTAAGGTGAAGGTGGCTGAAGACAAGGTACGCTTCCCGTACCGGTCCACAGTCCTAGACTCCTTGTTAGGAGGATGGACCGAAGAGGAAGACTCTGCAACTTCCTTCTGGGTGGCTGCTGCCATCACCATGGCATCTACCGGGACTCCCTTTGTCAGAAATTCTTTTCCGTGAGGGGCGGAGAGAAATTTGTTGGGGCGCCGAGGTACTGGCTCCACAGAATCAGGGTTTTCCCACACCCTTCGACAAATAAGGTCAAGAAGTTCATCGAAGGGTGGAGACACCCAGGAGGCGGAAGGTTGAGCGCCAAAAGCCTTAAGGAATACTGACTCCTCTTCGGAAGGGGTTTTGGAAGGCCAGTCTCCTCTTTGTTTCAGTATCTCCAGGATATCGGAGAAGGAAACATCATCAGAGGAAGACTTGGGGGATCCTTCCGATATCTCGAGGACAGTATTGGAAACGAGAGACTCATTCTGGGAGTCTATGTGCTTCCTCTTGCACAATTTCTTTCTGGGAGGTTCCTCAGGCACAGGCTCTGAGGGACCTTCAGAAAGTGGGGGACCGCTTGTGGGGGTATCCTTAGGGCCTGTCGCTCTGCTGTCCAAGGATAGGTGGGTGTCAGAAGCTCTCGCCGGAGTGGTAGGGGATGGAATGACTGACCCGAGTAACGTAGCTGACGACCTGGCCAGCGCGCTCCGCATGGCCTCGAAGGCGGGTCCCCCCCGAGCCAGAGGACCGACCGGCCTCCAAGGCCATGACCGGGACCGGGGTCCCCCTAGCCGATGCACCGAGTGGGAGACTCTGAACCAAAAGATGTCCCGAGGCATCCCCTTCGGGCCTGACCGAGGAGACCCGAGTCTCGAACCCTGTGGACGGAACCAACATGGTCGGAGCCGAGGTCGGCACCGATAAACCCAAAGGGGGTATTGGAGCCGGCACAGGAACATCACTCGGAGCGGAACATACCGGCTCTGACAGCAAGGATGTGCTTGGAGGAGGAATCGATGAAACAACCAGAGGAATTGGCTCCGGAGCCGACTGGGTCAGAGCCGAAAACAATTTAGCCAACACCGGCGACTGCAGGAGCCTCTGCACCACCCTATCCACATCCAAATCAGAAAGCCTGGAGGATTTGGAGGAGATGGATGGAGACTGAGACCTCTTATCAGGTGAACCATGCCTCACACTCGGCAACTGGCTCCAAACAGGTTCGAGAATGATCGGAGCGGACGCTGAGTCACTTAACACAGATACCTCCTGCGGCCCCGAAGACAGTGGAGCCGAGGAAGCAGTATCCAATATATGAATCTTCTCCGGAGGCTCTGAAGATGCCGATGGAGCCGGAGACCTTTTCTTGGACTTGGAAGACTTCGATTTCAGCTGGGAGCTGGGAGCCGAATCTACAGCCTCCTCAAAAGATGGTTTAAGCAGTCCCTTTAAAATCAATTTGTTTTTCCTCTCTTGGAGCACCCTAGGACTGAAGGTGTGGCAAAAGCTACACGACTCCTGTAAATGGATGGCTCCAAGACAGTAGACACAGACAGAGTGTCCATCCGTGATGGACATTTTATATCCGCACTTTGAACACTTTTTAAAGCCAGAAGGCTTATGTTCTTTCTGATCTTTAGACATATCCGAAGAGTTAACAACTTCCAATGGGTGCAAAGCACACAGCATAACTACAGCCCTTGGGAAACCACAAAGAACACTAATAAACACACAAACACAACTACCGCAGCAAGAGTAGCTATTAAAATAGCTTTTTAAGTATGAAGCAACCAATTTCTGAAGAGAAATAAGTCAAAAAGGGTACTTAGCCACAGCCAAGCGAGACCACGTCCGAGCTCTACAAGCGGCAAACGAGATCTGGGGATGCGAAGCAGTGTACTATGGGATACCCTCTTTGCCCAGCCAATCAGAGACTTTTGAGCTAGTAAATAGGCTGAGTCGGAGCCGATATTCGGCTCCGAACCCATGGGTAAGAATGTAGGCGAGATAGGACTACATAACATCATACATTTCTAAGTCAACTAAACCTGCCATAGCTCCCAATGAGAGGGGGAGCCCTACAGTCTCTGCAGAAAGCAGCATTTGCAGTATAACGCATGGCAAGATACTGTAAAAACAGAAACAAAGAAAGTGGGAAATGCAACGTGAAAGGGAAAAATGACAAAACAAGAAAACTAAGCACTTTGCCAGCTCCAATGACATACAGGGATAAAGTTCTGACTATGATACAGGTGGTGTGCATTGTTGGAACTGGCATGAGGGAGAAGTACAGTGGCATGTTTGTACCACATTCTCTCTCTTCAAAAGGAGAAGGGATTGGTAGTGTATTCTCTCAAAGCATTTTCCAACAGTTGAATCTCCTGTGGAGAGTTAAGACCATACAGGACTACTAGGGCAAGCTGTCTTGAATATTTAAGTCATGGGTGGAAGTGAGTGACTCGCCCTCACTGACATCAATTGCATGATAAATCCTGTGGGCATCTGAAATAGGACTAGGGCATTAAGCAGAAACCCCTGCTCTTGGAATAATGATGGTGCCACTCTTCACTGCTTGGCCCCAATCATCAAAAGGAATGAATAGGTCACATGGCTCTCATCTCCCACGGGACAAATGAGGTTAAAACAGCAAGCAGAAGGAAGCGGGGTGGATAGCTTGACAGCCACCAAGGTAGGAGCAAAAACTGGTAAAGTAAGCATTTTTACAGAATGCCTCCTTGGGCAGTCACAGAGTCACTTCCCAGGGCTCCAGTTGATTTGGTCATGACTTTGAAATCACACATTTTTCTTTTGTTAAGAAGAAATTACTTGTATTTGAAGTCTGAGGCTAATTATTGCAGGCACCATTTTCTAGGTTTAGGATCTGTGGCAAAGTGAAATAAGTTAGAAAGTATAGCTGTGTAAAATCTTTCCATAACCATAGATGTACTTCTCTTCTGTGTTGCAATATTCTTTACATATGGGTTGCAGTCCGCCAAATGACCCAATGTCCGGCCTGTATACAAAAGCTTATTGCCACTGCCTGTATATGGGATGGCACAGAGAACATCAGCCATAAAAGGAACATCCACATGTACTATCTTCAGCATAAGTTAGCAACATGAGGAAAAGAAATCCAATGGGTACATAAAAAGGAAGTCATCCTAGGAAATAAGTAGTAGTAGTAGGGGGAAGGCAGGTGGGATAGATTACTGCAACATAGAAGAGAAGAACCTCTACGGCTATGGTAAGATTTTACACAGCTACTCTATGTCCTTCTATTCAATGTTGCAGTATTCTTTACATATGGGAGCATGCAAAAGCTCAAAAGGAACCCAGGGAGGAGGATGGAGTAAAGGCAGATAATGAAGAAGCATTTTCTACAAATCCATGCAGAATTGCCCTAGCAAATCCTGCCCTGGATCAGGAGATAGTGTCCAACTTGTAATGCTTTGTAAAAGTATGAACAGATGACAAAGTAGCAGCTTCCAAAATGGAATGAGCATCTAGACCTTTGAACAAAGCCCCTGAGGAGGTAACATATCTGGTAGAATGGGCCTCAGAGAATGATAAAGATTTTCCATGAAAGTCACAGCAAAACACAACAGTCTTAGAAATACAAGAAGAGAGTTTTTTGGAAACAGGTAAACCCAAAACCCTGGGATGAAAGGACACAAAAAAGTAGATCAGACTTCCTAATATTCTTTGTTTTGTCAAGGTAAAACCGGAGTTGTTTATGCACATCTAAGGAATGCAGAACCCTCTCACTAAGAGAGTGAGGTGAGGCGAAGAAAGTAGGCAACTGGGTGGACTGATTAAGGGACAACTCATTCACCACTTTGGGCATGAAAGATGGATTTGTTCTCAAAAATACTCTATCCTTGTAGAAAACCAAAAAGGGAGGGGGTGAAGTCATCAATGCCTGAATCTCAGAGACCCTTCTAGCAGAAGGGTTAAAGGTACTAGGAGTACCCTTTTCCATGTGCAAAACTTCAGAGAAGTAGAGGCAGCTGGCTCAAAAGGGGCCAGAGTAAGCTTCTCTAAACCATAGTTAAGATCCCAAGGAAAAGGAACTGGTTTCCTGGAAGGTTTCACGTGTAGGATGCCTTTAAGAAAAACCTTCACTTCTAGCCTTGAAACTAAGGGGGAGTTAGCGGCAAGAAAGCAGACAAAGCAGAGCAGTGGACTTTGAGGAATAGGAAAGGCCACCATTAAGCAACTCACACATGTAAGAAAGCACTAAAGGAATGTCTAAAGAAATGGGGGTTTCTTTTCTTTTGTGGCATCAGATAGAAAATCTCCACTTGGAAATATAAGATTTCCTTGCATTGGGTTTCCTGGCCTACTGCAAAACCCTAAGCATGTCCTTAGAAAACAGGTACCTTAAGAGATCAAAACTTGATCACCCACAAGGTCAGCTGCAGAGCTGACAGATGTGGATGAATCAAGGATCCCTTGTCCTGAGTAAATAGGTCCAACTGGTGAGGTAACTTGTAGTGATGGCTCTTGGCTAATCACAGAAGAGGGAACCAGTGCTGTCTTGGTCAAAAGGGGGTCACAAGCAAGATTTTTGTTTTTTCCTGCAGAATTTACAGCAAGATTTTTGAATTAGAGGGAAGGGGAAGGATGCATAAAGAAACATCCCCTTCCATGACAAGGATAGAGCAACCATCTTCCAAGCCTGAGGGTGAGGGACCCTGGCACAAAAAAGAGGAAGTTGTCTGTTCAGAGGGGAGGTGAAGAGGTTCATTTCTGGAGTACCGCAATGGAGAACTAGATCCAGGAAAACATCCCTGTGAAGCATCCACTCATGGGATTGTGCCATGTATCTGCTTAATGCATCTACCACTGAGTTCTGAGCAGATGGGAGGTACACAGCATGCAGTGTCACTTTGTACTGGATAGCCAATTCTCATGCTTTGATGGCTAGGCTACAAAGAAGATAAGATCTTGTGCCCCCCCTGATTATTTATGTAGCAAAAGGACAGTGGTATTGTATGTAAGAATATTCAGTGGTCCTGGCAAAAATAGAGGATGAAAAGTCTGCAAGGCCAGAATCAGAGCCCTCATCTCTTTGATGTTGATGTGCTCCCTCTGTTGAGAAGGGGATCAAAGACCCTGTACCTTCCTGGAAGTAAAAGTTGCTTCCCAACCTAAATCTGAGGTGTCTGTAAAGAGCTGATAAGCTGGCTGGGATACTTTAAGTGGAAGGCCAGGGTTCTGATGAGTTGCTGCATTCACCAAAGCAAGTCTGTTTTCAGGCAGGGAAGAAGAGGAATCAAGACGTCTAAAGGATGAACATGTTGGGCCCAAACTGTCTTCAGAAACTAGTGGAACGTTCTCATGTGTAATTTTGCAAAAGGCAGCATGGGGATTGTGGAAGCCATGAACCCTAGCAGTCTCAAAAATTCCCTGGTCGTGATGGAAGTAACAGGCAGAAGAGACTCCCCTTAGAGAGAGGGCTTTTTCTTAAAGAAGAAAAAACATTGTCAAGGCAAGGAAGAGAATGTCGTCCAAGTAGGGGTAAACCTGATGCCCCTTCACCCTTAGGTAGGCAATGGCTGGGGCTAGGCACTTTGTGAATACCCTTGGAGCAGTGGAAAGACGAAAATGCAAGGCAGAAAACTGAACATGCAAAGAACCCAATGAGATGTGCAAAAACTTCCTGAACTGAGGATAAATAGGGATATGCAGGTAGGCATCCTTGAGATCCAGAGAAGCTAGGAAAGACTGAGGAGAAACCAGGGGAAAAAGAGATTGCAGAGATAGCATCCTGAAAGAAGGCACCACCAGGAATGTGTTTAAGAGGAAGAGATCTAGGATAGGCCTCCAAGGACCATCTTTTCTTGGCCCAAGAAATATCCTGGAGTAAAATCCATTTCCCTGTTCGCCTGGAGGAACAGCCTGAATGGTGCCTTGGTTGGACAGCTGAGCAAGCAACAGAATGAACAGATGAAGTTGACTGACAGGAGGCTGAGGTATCCCCTGGAAGGGTGGAAGAGTCTTCCAAGTCATAAAGTATCCCTTTTGGAATAAAATAAAAATATTGAATTTCATGAAAATTAGATGTGAACTTGTAAAATGTACATAGTTATTACTAAAATACATTTTTCTATAGATGTTACTAGAAAAATCTTCTTAGTAAAATCACAAGTTCAATGTCCAAAACATTAACTGTAGTTCCAATGCTGCTAATCTCAAATTTCAACCACCTGAGACTACTATTCATTTGTTCAGGCTACTATTCATTATTACTATTCATTCTTTTATCTGGGTTTGTTCCCAAAGATAAAAAGAACAAAGTTAGTGTTTATGATAATAAGAACTTGTTAGCCATCCTCATTCCAATGAGTTTAGAGGGAGAACAGCTTATAGGGATCATTGAAAATAACTGGAAGGTAATTTTAGGAAATAAGGATTTCAGAGATACAGTAGATATTAAGCCAACTTTTATTTATAAAAATACCTCGGGACGAGTGATCTCCATCCATGCTGAAAGGGAAAGAGAAAGGTGAAGAGATACAGGGGTATGACTTGGAAGAACTTGATCGTCACAGAGAACTAAAGGGCTGCTGAGGTAGTTTTAGGAAATAAGGATTTGAGAGATACAGTAGATATTAAGCCAACTTTTATTTATAAAAATACCTCGGGATGAGTGATCTCCATCCATGCTGAAAGGGAAAGAGAAAGGTGAAGAGATACAGGGGTATGACTTGGAAGAAGAACTTGATCGTCACAGAGAACTAAAGGGCTGCTGAGGAGTAGGTGCAGAAGCAACAGAGTTAGACTGTGGGAGTCTCCTGGAAGATTTCCGTGGCCAAGGTCCAGATGAAGCAGAAGTGGATGGGCGAGCAGGTCTTCTGACAAAGGGAGTCTTGGCAGGAAAATTCCTATGGAATTTAGGGACTGGGGAAACAAACAAATGTTTCAAATCCTGGAGCTACTTACCCTTTTTCTTCAAAGATTTAAAAGGTTCTGCAGCTGCTGTGCCAAAAAAGGGCAGAGTTATCCAAAGAAGCAAGCAATTTGGCCTTTATGTTTACAGAGAGTGACTGTAGACATAACCACAAATACCTTCTGAGAACAGAAGCAGAAGTTGCTGCCATGGAGGATGCCTCTACTGCATCACAGCTACATTTGCTGGAAAGTCTAGCTACTAAAGAATCTGTGATTTGGCCTCTGAATCATGTAATTGGGAAAGAGCCTGGGAAGCCTGAGAAAGCAGGGCCATAGGGTACCTAGCCATGTCAGTTTGGTAATTAATTGCTCTAATAGCCAAGGTGGAAGAAGTATAGACGTCTTCCCCATCCTTTCCAAAATCTTGCTTTCTTTGCCAGAAGAAATCAGTTTTGCAGAAGGTGACATGCAAGAAGATTTGTCAGAAGTAATGAAGACCACAGCTAGGTCAGAAGGATATTTGAAAAGACGCTTAACAGTCATCACAGACCTTAAAAAGTGGTCAGGTCTTTTAGGGCAGGAGCTTGGGAATCTGGGGTTTTAGAGGCAGATACCAAGAAATCTAAGAAAGCTAGAAGGACTGTGTAGATCAGTGTGTGTGATATACCTTTAAGAAGCTTTACAGTGAGTCAGCACATGCATGTAAGTACTGAGCACGTGCAAGCTAGAGTGCCATTTTGAGTGAGCAGTCAAAAGTGAGAGCATGCGAGTATGTAGTCAGATAGTTCGTTTAAGTTCAATGTTCCTGCTATCCATTCCCAATGTGTTTGTATATAATAAACTACTTAAACGAACACCCAAGCCTCAACATCTTCTTTATGTAGATAAGAAGAGTGACATGATGTCAGAATGGGATCCAGAGTTACAGCCATGAAGCAACTGGTTAAAGTTGGAGGAATATACAGGAGTGGATCATCCCTACTGCTCAAGCGACTCGCAAAACAGGTCAGAAACAAATTCCAGGTACTAAAACCTGTTTAAATGATTTCTTTTGCTATAAATACAAACCAAAGAACTCAGAATGCTCAAAACAAATTTCTTATTAAACAAAATGTCCGAAACTGTGACATGTTGATAAAAAAATCACAAAACACTGCACCAAAAACATGAAAAACTTCAAACTGAAAAATAAACCCCCCACTGTGGAAAGCTGTAGCACTAAAAAAGAAAAAACAGGAGTCAGTTTAGCACTTTCATTCCTTTACTTCCAGAACTTCATCAGAAATAAATTACTACGTCACTATCACACTTAAATACTCTGTGGGTAATGACATCATAACTCAATTAAAAATAACAAGCAACTTGAAGTGTCAATACTTCTAAATTCACAAAAAAATCATAAATAAGTCAATAAATGAAGCAATTCACTAATATATCAAAATATGTATAAAATGAAACATATTAAATATATTTATATTTTAATAAACTTTTTATAGAAATAGTTTAATTTAACCCGGGGTAAGCATCTGCCCGTAAAAAAAACTTGCCATTTAAGTTCCAACATTTCTAAAAAGTTGTTAAACTGATTAACAAAACTATTTGCATTGACCTGTTGCAAGACTAAAAAATAAAACTTGTGAAAGTGTTCACAGCTTGAACTGTGTCTTGCTAAAGCATTGTTAGAATCTTTATTTTTTAATAGCCCTAAGATGTTCACCCATACAACACCCTAGGGCCCTAGTAGTCATACCTAAGTAAAAATTGTAAAAGGACCCACAACTGTCTAAATACACTAAACCTACACACTTACAGTCATATCTACCCCTGGGCTCAAACCAAAAATCACAGTGTTTAAATGTATTCTCAGGGTAAATAAACCTACATAATCTAAAACTCCCACAGGGAACAGTAGCAAGTGATTTACTACCTGTAAGTTTGGATTGTCCCTTATTGTGTTCTAACAAAAAATTTAAATTTGAGGTCTTTTTATAAATAAAAGTTAGCTTAATACCTACTGTATCACTCAAATCCTTATTTCCTAAAATCACCTTCCAGTTATTTTCAATGATCCCTTTAAGATGTCTCCCTCTAAACTCAATGGAATGGCGAAGGCTAAAAATTTCTTATCATCTTAAACACTAACTTTATCCTTTTTATCTTTGGGAACAAACCCAGATAAAAGAATGGGTGGATTCCTCTCTACCCTATTAGGAATGAATTCATCAACTATTTTCCTGGGTCTTTCTCTAGGGTAACCTCTCTCTGTAAACATATTAATCAAATTCTCCACTTCTTCCAGAAAAGCTTCATCACTACTGATGATGCGACTCACTCGGATAATTTGACCCCTAAAAATATTGAATTTCATGAAAATTAGATGTGAACTTGTAAAATGTACATAGTTATTACTAAAATACTTTTTTCTATAGATGTTACTAGAAAAATCTTCTTAGTAAAATCACAAGTTCAATGTCCAAAAAATTAACTGTAGTTCCAATGCCGCTAATCTCAAATTTCAACCACCTGAGACTACTATTCATTTGTTCAGACTACTATTCATTATTACTATTCATTCTTTAATCTAGGTTTGTTCCCAAAGATAAAAAGAACAAAGTTAGTGTTTATGATAATAAGAACTTGTTAGCCTTCCTCATTCCAATGAGTTTAGAGGGAGAAGAGCTTATAGGGATCATTGAAAATAACTGGAAGGTAATTTTAGGAAATAAGGATTTGAGAGATACAGCAGATATTAAGCCAACTTTTATTTATAAAAATACCTCAAATTTAAAATTTTTGTTAGAACACAATAAGGGACAATCCAAACTTACAGGTAATAAATCACTTGCCACTTTTCCCTGTGGGAGTTGTAGATTATGTAGGTTTATTTACCCTGAGAATACATTTTAGTTTAAACACTGTGACTTTTAGTTTGAGCCCAGGGGTAGATATGACTGTAAGAGTGTAGGTTTAGTGTATTTAGCCATTTGTGGGTCCTGTTACAATTTTTACGTAGGTATGACTACTAGGGCCCTAGGGTTTCATATGGGTGAACATCCTGGGACTATTAAAAATAAAGATTCTAACAATGCTTTAGTAAGACACAGTTTAAGCTGTGAACACTTTCACAATTTTTATTTTTTAGACTTGCAACAAGTCAATGCAAATAGTTTTGTTAATCAGTTTAACAGCAATTTTTTTATGGGCAGATGCTTATCCCAGGTTAAATGAAACTATTTCTATAAAAAGTTTATTAAAATATAAATATATTTAATATGTTTCATATTTTTATACATATTTTGGTATATTAGTGAATTGCTTCATTTATTGACTCATTTATGATTTTTTTTGTAAATTTAGAAGTATTGATACTTCAAGTTGCTTGTTATTTTTAATTGAATTATGATGTCATTACCCATAGAGTATTTTGAGTGTGATAGTGAAGTAGTAATTTATTTCTGATGAAGTTCTGGAAGTAAAGGAACGAAAGTGCTAATGACTCCTGTTTTTTCTTTTTTGGTACTACAACTTTCCATAGCGGTGTTTTTATTTTTTATTTTTATTCTTTAGTTTGAAATATTGATAAAAAATATTCAAAATAATTACAAAAATGTTTGAAACAATATCCGCATTGCATAAAATGTACAAAAAAGTGAAAAGGACTGCATTTTTTTCACTATGTACTACTTTTTTGCATTAACTAAAGCTATTGAAAATATCAGAAGTGTGCAAAATGTTTGCAAGTGTGTGCAGTATTACAGTGCAGTTATTTCACAAAGTAAAGGTGTTTCAAAGAATATTTCACAAAATACAGTTATTTCAAAGCATATTTTGCAAAGTACAGTATTTCCAAGAGTTTCTTGTGCATTTGAATGTTATTACCAGTACCCGGTGTGTGTGAATGTTCATACATAATTACAAGGGCTAGTTTGCATTGTGTTTTACTATAATCTGTGGGCATGGCAGCAGGATTTCGCAGACCTACACCACTTGTGTTTGATAGCAATTTGGGGAGTGTTTGAGCAGGAATATTATATTTTTATACAGGCTGTTTTTTCTGACAAAGATACATGTACAAAAGCATTTTCTGATTAATTTAGCTGGTTCAGAGGCCAGTGAAAGACAGAATTCATTTGTGTATGCACCTGCTATATTTGAAGGGGAGTGAGAAAAGAATAACAGAAAGCAATGCAAAACCCAATCCACTTAGAAATAGTTTTTTTTGTACAGGCTTAGCCCTGGAAAGCAAAAGAAAAAGCTGACAACTACTGCTGCCTGAACCTTGAAGTTCCCTTCTTGCAGAGGTAATGGCCAATAAAAAGCAGTCTCCATGATAAAAATATCAACAGCTCAGCAGTAGCTGCAGGCTCAAGGTTAGAGAGAGATTCCCCAACACAAAAATTGGATCCCCCAAGCAGGAGTAGAGCTCTTCGTGGGTCTTACACATTTTTGCCCTCTAAAATTGTAAGGACAAAGGATGAGAAAACAATGGCGTAGGGAATGTCATCGTGAGAGCTGCAATAAAGCATTTGAACTTGAAAGACAAACCTTTGTCTAGTAACTCAGTAAGATATTGAAGATGAAGACAATTGAGCTCATTTCACACAAATGAAACATTGCACTCCACAAATAGCCAAAAAAAATCCAATCTCTTCCATACGCTTGCACTACTACGCACTTAGGCCTTCTAGCTTCAAAATACTTCAAAAAGACTTGCTGAGGAAGGCTTTCATGATTCAAAGTCAAAGATGGTATGGAACAATGTTAGGTTAGGTGAGTGAAGACTTGAGTGAAGTAATGTGATGGCACCTGTGCTGTGAGGTGGTGGTGTGGAATCAGGCAAAAAACATTACTAGACTTCTACTAGAGTAAGACTTAGTAATGTTTACCAGTGGCCAATCTGATAAATCTGGGGCTAATAAAATCATCCTTCAAGTGTGACCCCTTTGGAGGGAAGGCAGAGGTGGAGGAGGAGGCAGAGGTGGAAAGAGCATTACATGAAAGGTGCTCTCCAAGATCCAAGCTCCCATCCTCTCTCAAAACGTGCAGAAACTTTTTTGGCAAGCAAAACTTTGGCAGCTGATGGTGAAGTGGAAGTGGGAGTTCCTTCCCACCAATTGCTGAAATGACTGAGTCATTGCTGAATGGGGGATCATGGTGGGATTACTTGCGCCATCTAGGGTATAATGCTGCGTATAACTGTGGAAACTCAGACCTGTTGCCTGGGCAGAAAGCTTGCCTGAAGAAGCAGCTGTAAACTGCTGAAACAGTCTCCACAAATCATTGCTTGCTTGTTGATGTACCCACCATATAGTGGTACCAGCTAAAAACAAGGGAAGACCACAAATGCTTAAAATGTAAATTTAAAGAAATGTGTAAACCCCAAATGAATATTACAATGGAAACAAACTTATTTTACACAAGGGAACAAAAGCCTGCTGAAACTTTTGCAGCATATATAACTGACTTGAGAAATAAGACTAAAATGTGCAGATTTGGTGATTTGAGAGATGAGTTGATAAAAGACAGGCTCGTTGTAGTATTAATAATGATACAGTGAGAAAGATTTTGCGTTGAGACAGTAATTTAACTTTAAGGCCATTGAGATTTGTCAGATATACGAACTTACAAAAAAGCACACAAGTATGTTTACAACTGGGAATAGCTGTGGAAGGCACAGTGACAAAGCCCATGTTGATACTATGCAGCAATAATGTTAAAAGAAACAGGCCCAAGCACATGGCAGCTACTACAGGTTCTGTAACCGTCCTTGGGAAACCCAGAGTCTTTCCAGCAAATTCTACAGCATGCTCTATGA
This sequence comes from Protopterus annectens, assembly GCF_019279795.1. Taxonomy (NCBI): domain Eukaryota; kingdom Metazoa; phylum Chordata; order Ceratodontiformes; family Protopteridae; genus Protopterus; species Protopterus annectens. Next base: position 495,690,616 of record NC_056735.1, on the reverse strand, counting down.
AGTGGATCTGCTCAGTGAAGCATAAGGATGAGCCAGCAAAGTCAAAACGTGTGTCCCCACCTAGTTTTATAGTCAACTGCCATAACTGTGGTGGAAATCAGTCTAAAAGAGAAAAGTGCTTAGCTTTTGGTCATCGTTGTCATTCTTACAGTAAGTGGCATAACTTCAAAAGGTTTTGTAAATCAAATAAGGCACATTATTTTATTAAAAGAGGGCATTCCAAGAGGCAAGTTGATCAATTAGAAAGCTGTAACCCTACTTTTATGTTGATGGTGTGTCTGTGCTTGGTGGAACAGTCAATGCAGTGGATTTGTAGGCAAAGAATGAGATCTTTTGTACTGTTTAGATTAATGGGAGTCCCGCAGAGCTCAAAGTAGATATGGGCTCAAAGTGCAATGTTATGTCAGCAGAAACATTTGCTAGACTAAAAGCTGCAGAACAACTTGATCTGAGAAAGTGTGCAAAGCTTGTTGCTTATGGTGGTGAACAGACTCAGAGGGCTCAGTAGTCCTTTCATGTTACTCTGCTGGGAACAGCTATGACTTACAATTCTTTGTAGTCAAGAGACACATGCAGACATTATTAGGTCTCAGAGACAGTTTGAAAATGGGACTGCTTTCACTTAATAAAAAATTTCACCATGTAAGCCTGAATGACAACACCTCAAATTTCACCCAAACTATTTTATCAGAGTATGCTGATATTTTTGCAGACAAACTAGGCAAACTATCAGTTGTGTACTACTCAATGAAGTTAGACTCTGAGGTCAGCCCAGTTATCAGACCAGCATGGAAAGTTTTAGTAGCTATGCCAAACAGAGTCAAAGCCGAGCTAGACAAAATGGTGCAGCTAGGAATAATTTGTCCAGTAGAAGAACCTACCGGGTATCCTCTATGGTGGTAGCTCATAAGAAAAGCTCAGAGATATCAGAATATGTACTGATCCAAGAGATTTGAACAAAGCATTAAAAAGACCTCATCATCTAATGCACACAATTGAAGAAGTTGCTGCTGTCATGCCAAATGCCACTATTTATTCTGTCTTAGATGCAGAGAGTTCATTTTTGCAAATCATGCTTGACTGAAAATCTTCATTGTTAACCACATTTGGTATGCCATTTGGAAGATACAGATTTCTGAGAATACCATTTGGAATAAATTCTGCCACTGAAGTCTTTTAGCGTGCGATGCAGCAATTTTTTTCTGGCTAACCCTGTGCTATTATAGTAGACTGTATTCTAGTTGGAGGCAATGATGAAGCTGAACGTGACAGAAACCTCAAGAAAGTTCTGGAAAGAACACATGAATGGATCTTAAGCTGAATCCTCAGAAGTGCAAGTTCAGGCTATGAGAAGTTACTTATGGCGGTCACTTGTTTACCAGTTCTGGCTTACGACCAGATCCTTCCAAGCAAACAGCAATTCTTGAGATACCAGCTCCAGACAATGTCCAAGCCCTACAGCATTTTCTTGGGCTGGTCAACTTTCTAGGCAAGTTCATTCCAGATTTAAGCCAACTTTCAGCACCATTATGAGAGCTAATACACAAATATGTAATTTGGACATGGTCTATACAGCACCAAAGAGTATTTGATGTCCTGAAACAGAAAATTGCCAACCCACCAACTCTCAGCTACTATGATGTTCAAAAACAAGTTACTCTTTCCTGTGATGCTTGTAAATTTGGTCTAGGTGCAGTCATTCTTCAAGAGGGTAGACCAGTAGCCTATGCACTGAGAACTCTTACCCAGACCAAGATGCAGTATGCCCAGATTGAGAAAGTGCTTTTAGCAATTGTGTTTGCATGTTCGAAGTTCCACGATTATACTTATGGTGGACCTATCCAGATCGAAACGGATCACCAACCTCTAATTACTTTTTTGAGAAACCAACCTCTAATTACTTTTTTGAGAAAGCTTATGTATGCAGTTCCAGATAGACTGCAATGCATGATGCTCAAATTGCAAAAGTACAACTTCAATCTTGTTTACACAAAAGACAAACTTCGTTATCTTGCTGAAGCTTTATCCAGATCACCCAGAAAAAAAAAACACAGAACAGCATAACAATGATCAACTTGAGTTTTGATAATATTAATGGCATCAGATTTCAGGAAGAGAGACCATTCAATTGTGAGACGGAAGGGGTGATATATGGGCCCATGTGGAAAATTTTATATATGGGAAAGGAAGATGTTTTTCAGTCAGGCTTAAGGAACACATTAGGGATATTTATTTATTTATATTTGTTGACCGGGAGTGTCCGACTGGAAGTAGGTCCATTTTCAGCGGGGCCCAGGGAGAAAAGCTCCACAGTTAAAATGAACAGACAGTAGTTTCATTGGATTACATAGCGATTAACAATTTACATAGCACTTACTTACAACATATTTACAGATGAAGAACATAGTACATCAGTAGACAACTAGAATCTTTATCTGTGAGCATCTGAGCTTGCTATAATCAAGGTAGTTAGTGGAGTGGAAAGAAAGGTAGTGGTTGGATGGGGTGGGTGATATTAGAGTGGGAGTTGCAAGGGCATAGCCAGCATTAGCATTAGATATCAGGACGGCTTGTGAAGTGAATCCAGTAGCTTTACATTTTCAACAGTTTCATGATCGGGACCCTTTAGGGTTGCAGGCGACTATTTTAGATTAGGTACAAAAAGAATATTTATCCCCCAGGATATAAAAAAAAGTTACATAAAAAGGATTCTATTTTGATTTTGAAATTTAATACTCTTTTTCCATGTAGAACTCAACAAGGAATGTAACTGGAAATGTTTCTTATAGTGGGAAACTTCATGTTAAAGCAATTTTTAGTTTAATTGGTTTATTGTTTAATCGTATGATTGTTTTACTGTTAAGAGATGTAAATAAGGTATGTGAAATGGTCTAAGTGGTACTCTGTAAAGGCTTTTTTAAGCAGAGGTGCTAAGAGATACAACCTGTTTTATTATGTTTTATTATTTTGTAAAACAAAGTATTTTTATCACTGGCCTTTCCAATTTGTGGTGGTTTGTTAATGAGAAACTTGATTTCGAGGTCATGAAAGTGAGAACTTTTTCTTCTGCACATCTTGATGACTTCAGAACTCACACAGCTTCAGATCCAATTCCCCAGAAGCTAAACCTCTTTATCAGTCAAGGATGGCCTTCAAAGCAATCTTGTTTACAAGAAGTGCAACTTTAATTTTTCATACAGAGATGAGATTTTGTCATACAATATCATCATGAAAGGTCCTAAAGTGATTGTTCCAAAGTCCTTGCAACAAGAGTACATTAACATCTTGCATTATGGCCACCCAGGAAGTGATTCTACCAAAAGAAGGGGGAGTGGTGTAGTACTTTGGCCAGCTATGACACGAGATATTGAAAAAGTACTTTCATCTTGTTCAGTATGTAATAGTACAAAGATGCATCAACAAAAAGAACCACTTCAGTTAAGCCAGATTCATAAACTACCTTGGTCGACAGTAGCCACAGATATCTTTGAGTGGAATGGTCAACACTACTTGGTGTTAGACTTTTATTCATAGTGGTTTGCAATTGACCTACTTCCCAACCTAACTTCTAGTACTGTCATTACCAAGTTGAAGTGACATCTTTCTGTCCATGGTAGTCCGCACAGAGTTATTTCTGACAATGGTGCACAGTTTACAAGTCAGCAGTTCAAGAGATTTGCAGAAGAGTGAAACTTTGTTCATATTACGAGTTGTCCAGAATACCCTCAAACGGTTTAGCTGAACATGCAGTTCAAAGTGCAAAACAGCTGTTAGAGAAATTCAGACATGACAATACTGATGTTTTTCTCAACTTGTTAAATCTCAGAAACATTCCTCGTGATAAACATCTTGGTTCACCTGCCCAGAGATTTGTGTCGAGACAAACCAGGACCATGTTACCAATCAGCAGTAATTTGTTGGTTCCATGTGCTAAGAACAACAAAAGCCATAAAAGCCCAACTGTTAAAAAAACATTTGTCCCAGAAGTTTTACCATGATAAAACCAGCAAACCGCTCCGCTTTTTACAAAAAGGGAGATAGTGAGGATGCAGACATCAAAGGGTTTTGATCACATCAGATTTATGAAGTTTGTGTCAAGAGCCCAACTCATACATTGTGGAATCACAAGGAGTGGAATTCAGATGAAATCAGAAGCATTTGTTACCAGTGTCTGAACCAACGCTACATCTTGCCTGTGACAAAGACTCTAGTTCTCAGAGTGACTTGTCCAATGATCCTGTTCCAGAGAACATTCCATCAGCAATTCCCATTCCTGAGAAAATCCCTGAGACTCCTCAAGCAGAAGATTCCCCAGTGACTGTCCCTGTTGCTAAACCAAGTCCTAACTATTATGTCACAACATCAGGTTGCATCTCGAAACCTACTTCATGATACACGGCAACCTGGACATGACCAATTATTTTCTTTATTAGTGTTTGTATAACTGCATCCCTATTCAACTGTAATTTGTTTATATGAGATAGCTCAGTAAAGAGGGAGAATGTAGATTAGTGTGCTTGATATACCTTTAAGATACTTTACAGTGAGTCAGCACATGCATGTAAATACTGAGCACATGCAAGCTAGAGTGCCATTTTGAGTGAGAGCATGCAATTATGTAGTCAAGTTAGTTAGCTAGTAAGACAGTTCGTCTAAGTTCAATGTTCCTGCTATCCATCCTGATGTGTTTGCATTCAATAAACTACTTGTATAACTCTCAAGCCTCAACATCTTCTTTATGTATATACGAAGAGAGACAGACTGGTAGAACTGCTGAGGGAGCAGGGGCTTCCAACTAGAAAAAATTATAATATCTTTTTTTGCTCCTCAAAAACTTGAGAAGAATCACATAAGAATTCCGTCATCTTATCAATAGTTTCCCCAAAAGGAAAGCTCTTCCAATAGGGGAATCTCCCCCACTAGACTCCTCCTCTGGAGAGGCATATTCAAGAGGAAAAGGAATCTGGATGAAGTATGCTAAGTAGTCTTCATCCAAAGAAGAATTCTCAGAATAAGAATCAGGAATCTGATATTCAGCAGCCTGCACAGAAGGAAACACCTGAGACCCAGATACCAACACTGGAGATGAAGAAAAGGTAGGCAAGGGAATAGTAGAAGCAGAAGCTGAATGCCTCAAAGCCATCAAGGCTTACATGAGACCCTGCAAGAAAGCATTCCAGTCCAACGGAGAGGTGGAAGGGACAGTGGAATGCCTAGACTTCTGCTTCTTAACATGCTTTTGTTTTCAAGGAGAATGGCCAAATATAGACCTTACACCCAAAACTTTCTTAAATGGAGGGGCAGGAGCAGTTCCAGAGTCCTCCAGAATAACAAGCCGTGGTTCCCCAAGTTGTCTGAACCAGACGTCTGCATGGCCTTGGACGTGCTAGGATCCACAACCCTGACAGCTTCCACTGTGGTACCTGCCGAAGAAGTGGACCCTAACTCCGAATGCACCGCTGGGTTTTCACCAACCGTAAGGGGAACTTCGGAGGGAATAGGCACAGCCAAAGAGGATCTGGGGCTAGCTTTGCTAACCTTCCTCTTTACAGACAGGTCAGAAGGACTCCCGGAACCCTTCATCGCGTCCCTAGCCAGACATTTGGGTCTTTGATTTTCTAAGAAAAATTTAAAGCCGACAGATGACTACGTAACATCTTTGGTACAAAGGCCTGACAGACAGAACAGGAGTGGTGGTCGTGAGTAGATCTTAAACAGAACAAGCAAAGCCTGTTGTGAAAAACTGAGGGGCTGCCAGCCCAGCCAGACAGAATCTTGTAAATAATTCTGTCATTTGTAAATATTAATACAATTCACAAGCTTATTCTACAAATGTAAAGAGAACTATGTGTTAGGATTAAACTGTATGTTCTGAGCTTCAAAAATGTAACCACAGTGCACCCTGCTGGAAGAAAGCTGATAAAGTAAAGCATTTTATGTCTATTTGATCTCAAAGCTTGGAGACAGGATGTCTGGACCAGCAAATTCTTTCTATTGTCTTAACTTAAGGGATAATTACTAAGGTTTTACATGTAAAGTGTATTTTATTGCTGTGGTTTTCTGGCAACTGAAAGATCAAAGAAATGTTAAAATTTTAAGTTTCTGTTAGCCTGGGAACCAGAGAAGTGTCAAGAATGATGTAATGTGAAATGATTCAGCAGTGCTGTGCTATCGATTTAAGACTTTTTCAGAGAGAGAGAGAGATAGAGAGAGAAAATCAAGCATTTTGGATTGTGTCTAAAGCTGACAACAACTCACTCGGCACTCTGCCTTTGCTCTGTATGTAAGTAGGATCTTAGACTTTAGTATTTCTCTTAGAGTTAGATAGGAATTTAGCCAGATTAGACTAGCTGTTTTCTACATTTGTCAGACTATCCTACGATATTGTTTTAAAATTGTTCCTGTGATTGCTGAACTCTGTAATGTCATTGTGTTGAAGTAATAAGTATTGTTTTCTGGTATTATTGATTATTAAATATTTTTAAACCTTTCAACTGTGGCTGTTTTGTGTAGAGATAATTTAAGCTTTAGAGTATTTGCATGTATTTGGAGATACTGTACAAAGCCACTCCAATAGTCTTGCTGTTCGTCACACTTACTAATTGGATAATAATATTGCACAGTAAAACTGGACACCCTTTGGTAAGGGCTTATTAATAGCTGATAAATAGTGGTTGGTGGCAGTGGATTACTGCCTTATAGGCTGGGCAGAAAAGGGCATAGCTGGAGAACCTGTGCCAGCCTTCCCCAGGAAAAGTGTGTGCGTGCGTCAGCTACTTGGACAGGGACACGAAGCAGTGGTTGGACAGAGAGGGTGCTGGAGGTTTTGGCTTGACCACTAGGCTGAGATCTATACCTTATAGCTGTGCCAGTGGGGAGTCTTATTGGGGATCTGGAGAGAAAGGAAGAAACCAGCTGCAGACTGACTGTGATCTCTGTGTGCTCTTAAGGGAAATTGTACTTCATTGTGCGTGTACTTGTTATCCTTCCCAATGTGCATGCCCCTCACTGGTGCTAGTGGTGAGGATTGAGGCTACTTGATTACTGGACCAGTGTACGGATGTCACACCTGTGACTATCTTTATGTGGAATTTGCCTTCTACACCTACACTTGCCCTTCCTGGATGACATAAACAGCAACAAGAGGCACTAGCAAGAAAATAAATCCCCTATGGGATACTTATCTGAAGTTGGAAGGTGAAACCAATGATATCTGACAGCAGACTGAATGTAAGAGTCAACCTTTGTGAATGGTGACGAAAAAGTTTTGAAGATGGTACATGCGGATGTCCCTTTTAAGGCCGACATTCTCTGTGCTTTCCAGGGACATCCCACATACAGGCACTGGCAATAAGCTTTTGTATACAGGTTGGACTTCAGGTCATTTGGCAGAATACAACCCATATGTAAAGAATACTGCAACACTGAATAGAAGGACATCTTTATTAATTTCATTACTGGCACACCAAGTTTTTACTCTGTCTTGTTATGGGCTTTATGCATAATGAAGTACAAAGATAGGCTTGTCTTATTATCCACAATAATGACTGAATACCAACCTCTAAAATCAAGGAGGAAAAAAGTTGTACAAGGACATGGAAATTATAACTGCATTAAATGTTTTGAAGAAAAGACTAGTTGATAACTGTTATAGGTACACCCCCATAACATTGGATCTGTGATAAATCCTTCAGATGCAGGGGCTGGCCAGTGGAGAAAGCAGCATTCAAGAAAAAATATAGGCCAGTATATAAGAAGGTTGAACATAAATGATTTTTACTTTGGAAGGAGAAGTATATGTAAGTTGTAAATGAGTCTGATCAGAATGAAATAATATGGGGTGTTTTACGAAGGACAAGTGGGAAATTAAGTAAGAATAAAATAAAATCTATGCTGTTAAGACAAAGTATGTGATTAATGGAAGGAAAGATGACTTAATGTTATGGTTAGGAAGGAAGCTTTTTAAAGAAGAGAATTGCATAAGTTTAGTTAGAACTGTTAAAGAAAAAAGAAAGGATACAGGGAGGGTGTTTAGTGTGGAGGAGGAAGCAAAGGATATATTTTGCAAAAAGGGTAATAAGAGCAAAATAAGATGGGAAGTGTAGAGAATAGCAAAAGTGCACAGGGAGCCCAGGGATTGGTTAGGGACATACTTCTGTATGAGAATATTATAGTATTTTGAAAGAGGAGAGTGAGGTTACTGTTCCAAGCAAAGATGGGTTAAGCAAAAATATCTGCAAGCAGACTTTTTTTTTTGAGTTTTAAATAAATGACCAGTGAATGGTCTAAGGGATGAAGAAAACCATGGGGATTACTTGTATTTTTATGGAAAAATGGGACAGGGCCGATTTAAAAAAAATGTCAGTCTGCATCACTTTGTAATAAAGATGAGAATTTTGTAGAATAGGTTCAATGCAGTTTTACAGCAGGCGGTAGGGGAAGGTGAGTATGGAATGCAGGGAATGATTAGTCAAGCAATATAGTATGGAATTAGAAAGGGTGAAGAATAAGGGAAATAAATAGCCTGTGACATAAAGAAAGTACTCTTAGTGTTCAGCATGACCAAATGAGGTCTATATTAAAGGACTACAGGGTTGATAAAAAAAAAATAAAAAAAATAAAAAAAAAAAAATATATATATATATATATATATATATATATATATATATATATATATGTATGTATATATATATATATATATATATATATATATATATATATATATATATGTGTGTGTGTGTGTGTAGGAATGTTGACTACAAGATACATACGAGATTGATTGGTTGAGTGTGTTAGTGAATGGGAATATTAATATTAACATTAGAATGGAGAGATGCATTAAGAAGGGCTGCCTGATGAGTATTATTTTGTTTATTTTAGTAATTAATGCAGTGACAGAGATGGTTACAAGTCAATGCAATGAGTTAGTATAGTTTATGATGCAGAGTTGCAATTAACAGTTATGCAAATAAATTGATTATAATGGTGAGGAACAAAGGGTGGATGACAGAGGTATTAAAAGTACTGTAAAACTGGATGAACAATGTAGGTTTAGTGACAAATAGGGTGGCACAGTGGCACAATGTGTAACACTGCTGCCTTACAGCAAGAAGCGCTCCAATTTGATTCTAGCCAGGGTGCCCTCTGTTATGAGTCTGCATGTCCTGTCTGTTTGCTCAGGTTCCAAAGACATGCAGTATGTGAAGCAGGGACTCTAAACTCTCTGTAAGCATAAATACAGGTTTGTCTGATATGTAAGAAAGACCAGGCAACCTACTTCCATTTCCCTTTTTGCTTTGTATACTCCACGGATAGCAGTAGATGTCTGCGGGACCACTGTAGGAGTTGGCTCTTGAGAGTGAGACAGAGCAAAAGAAAAAAGTAAGGGGTCTAAGGAAAAAGTTAGCTCAGAAGATATATACTTCTTAATAAATAAAGCAGAAATGGGTGAAATTTGGTACACAGTTAACACAAGTACAGAAGAAAATTATTATAAAGGAACTAAAAGAAATAGTTCAGGTTTGGAAAAAGTTTGGAATGGCATTCTGAAAAAGTTATTTACTTCATTTGTTTGCCTAGGGAACTTAGCTTATGTACACGGAGTTTATATGGTGCCAAGAAAATATGAACAGGAAGTTATGGAACTTTTCTTCATTACTTTGTGTGACTCTAAGTTCACTCTGGTGAGCAGAGGAACATGTTCATAACAGAAAAAATAAGGACAGCTTAAGATTAAATCAATCCTGCAGCACATTTAGCATCATTACTTATGTTTTGGAAAAATAACAGCAGAGTAAGTATTTTAAAATGTCAATTTTGGAGATAAAATATCAGAAATTAAGGCAGGTAACAGCTGGATGGACACGAAAAAATATGAAGTCAGCTGGTGAAAGACAGGAATAAGATAAGAAAGGATTACTTTGGAAAAGTAATATTTTATTTATTTATTTAACATTTGTTTACCAGGAAAGTCCGACTTGGAACAAACCAATTTTCAGCAGAGGTCCGGGGAGAAATGCTCCAGATGCATGTCTTTGAATATGACTATGGAAAGTCTGCCCAAGGAAAAAGTGCAATGGTATGACTTAACTATGGGTTTGCTTGCTTCACTATCTTGATTCTCAGAAGAATACATATTACATAGGCAATGATGTGAAAGAAAGGAAGGTTTAGGGAGATGTGACAACGGAAACATTTTTTTTGAGGTTAACAATAAAAAACTGCCATTTAAGACTTCACTGCTGTATAAGCAGTATAAAAAAAACACTGTGTTATATATGTGTGGTGAGGAAGAAATGACTGAGCATATGTTTATGACATATGAAAGAACTGTGAGGAAACAGAATAGGGTACACAATATTAGGTCAGGGGAGACACTTTATGGGGATTATGGTATGAAAAAAGCAAGATGGAAGGCATTGGATAAAACCATGTTATGTATATGGCAATTATGGAAAACAACATGTGAGGAATTATATAAGAAATGGGATCTGAATGTTACTATGACAGGAGCAAAATTATGGCTGCAATATATAGTTAATGGGGATATTGCAAAAATAATATAAATACTTTATTTGTTAATTATTTGATTTTAATAAAACTGCCTTACTCTTTCTGATAAGTGCTGCAGGATTATTTGCATCCACCTGAAGTACCACTAACTCAAGCAGATATATGACTTTGGTTAAAATACATCATCCAAATGACAGCACACTCAAGAGTTCATAAAGCCTTCTATGCTGTCCTGCAGTATCAGCAGTGGAAAATGTACTCAGATACCTATTGCGGTAATGGAACCCATAGCCTTCTGATCTTCAAGCACCAAAGGCAAGTGTGTGTTACTTATTGAACTACTACCACTGGAACCATAGCAGAGGTTCGTCAAAGGAGCATGTTTCAATGGCAGAAATAAGTCCAGGAGCTGAATGGAAAATTTGAGAGTAAGTTGGACTCAAACAAGAGACCATTGTTGGGAGGTTGTGATGATCAGCAAGACCAGCAGCAAAGTGAAAATTAATGAATAAGTGGGAAAATTGTAAAGCATCAATCCCACAAGATATAGTTTAAACATCTGACCTGTAGTTGAGCAAAAAGAAGTGTGTGAAAAAAAATGTAAACTGTGTTAAAAGGGTGGAAGAACTGTAAAGCATAAAACCAGCTTTATGTTACGACTGCTTAGAAAGTCACTGAATGGGCTAAACAAAGTGACTGTAAGCAAAATAGTTTTTATTCTTAGTATCTGTATAAATTATTTGTGATATAATTGCATGCTGTTTTCAAAGTAGCTCTGTAAAATACACAGTTGTGTTTTTATTTTAGTGCAAGGTGCAGAGACTGCTGTACAAGCCAGTGATTCTAAAGAAAGTACAGCTGTGTAAGTAAACTTAAAAGTAGGTGCTCGAATGATCACTGCTGCAGTTGCCTCAGCTACATGGGTTATATCCTGCAAGGATATGACAGCTGGCTAGCTTCTAAAGCTTCACAGCACATACCACATTCCCTAACAGTTAGTCAGCTCGAGCAGACATGACTAAAAAGAAGTATGAGTGCCAAGCTTTTCAATGCTTTCATACCAACAGAGAGGGAGGCCAAGCCCTGAAAGTATAATGCTAGCAACCAAGTAACAAGGGGTTTGGAGAAAGGCAGTGGCTAATGCAGCAGTGAACTGCAACTTAGTGCTTGCAGCTCAGATACTCCTCTTACAGAGGTCAGAGCAAACAGTGAAACTGTTTTGCATGTTAAGAACCTCAAGTAAGCCAGGTTAGCTGGTTTAAATGCAGCAAGCATTAGCTTCTCTAACACAAAATTAAGATCCTAAACAGGGGGCTACTGCTTTTCTTGGAGGCCTCTTATGCAAAACCCCTTTAAAAACATTTTCACATGAAAATGCACTGAAAGAGGAGATCCATGGGCAGACATGCTGAAATGGCCAAGAGATGAACCTTGATGGAGGAGTAAGAAAGCCCACAGTATGGTAACTCACACAAATATTGTAAAACCAGATAACAGCTAACCGTGAATGTGTGCTGAATATGTTGTTAGTAACTAAAATATTTCCATTTGCCTCCACTAATACCTGCTGCATGTCCTCAGTAAGCTGGTGCCTTAAGGGAGTTAAGACCCTATCATCCAGGCAGTCAAGTGAAGTTGATCGGAATCAGGGTACAATCAAGGATGCCTGATCTTGTGTTAGTAGATTCAGTCTGTGAGGAACCTTGTGATAATTGTCCACAAGAAGGGAGGACCACTGTTGTCTGGGCCAGAAGGGAGTGAACACAATGATCTTGGTGGATTCCTTCTGAATCTTTAGAAGTATCCTGGATATCGGTAGAAAGGGTGAAAAAACAAACAGGAACTCTCCTGTCGAAGGAAAGGAAAAGGCATCTGTGTTCCAGGCCTTCTTGCATGGAGTGCTGGAACAGAATCCTGCCAGCTGATTGTTCAGAGAGGAGGCAAACAAGTCTACTTCAGTAACCCCCCACCCAGATGGTTCAAATCTTGGACGACCCCCTCTGATCTAGTTTCTATATGTGAGCGTCTGTCCATGTCCTGCTTAGCTTGTCTGTAACACAGTTTGGCTATGACAGAATGTAGCTTGCCTGTAGAGTGCGCTGTGAAGCAATATACAAAGCTAACATGGCTAGTTTGCAAAGGGGGTACAACCTGGTTCTCCCTTGCTTGGGGATGTACCACAGACTGTGGTACTGTCTGTGACAACTTGAAGAGGTCCCGGGGACCAAAGATGATTCTGAGAGTTGAGTGCCTTGATCAGGGCAAGCATCTCTTTTATATATTTATGTGCTTGCATTTGTCCTTGGTGTCCCACATATCTTGCACTTTTATCCCTCCTGCAACTGCTCTCCAGGCAAAGTCTGAGGCATCTGTGGTGACTGTCTGCTTTGGAACAGGGAGGGAGAGGGGAAGTCCTGGATTTAAGGATATTTGCCATCTCCAGTAAGGGATTTCCCTTCTGACAAACCCCAGCACTAGGATTTGAAAGGGCCAAGGATGTTGGTGTTGGGACCAAAGAGACTTCAGATACCACTGTATATGTCTCATATGGAGTCTTGTCAGGGCTATCATGAGAATCACAGATGCCATGAGACCCACTTCTCTCTCTGTGGCCAAAGTATGAGTGGGAAAAAAATACATCTATAAATGCATGTATTTTTCCCTGTGGAAAAAAGCTCTTTGAACTGAGGTTTCTGACTGATATCCCAGGAACATAACCATGTGTGAAAAAACTTTTGAATGTTCTCTTTCAATCCCAGCTTGTTTAAGAGATCTCTTACCCAAGTGAGAGATACCTGACACTTTGAAAAAGATTCTACAACAAAGTAAGTAAGTCATCTAAATATGGAAAGATGTAGATACTCTGTAACCTACAATGAGCTATAACTGGAGCTACACACTTTGAACTATCCACTATACCAAGAGCGTTTATAATATGAAAGTCAAATAACTGATAATGTTATCTAGACACACAAAACCTGATGAAACACGTGAAGGAAATTTGATGAGGGGTAGATATGTTTAGTTTTTTGTTTCTTTTAAGAAGAAAATATGGGGCCAACAGTGTTACTAATGGCATCCCCAGGGATGGGCACAACATACAAACAAAACAGGGAAGCTTTCCCTGTTCCCCTCACCCAGGACTGACAAGAGTGGCTTTCCATTGTCCACTAAGGGGATCCCAAATGCCACAGATATCATTGCTAACCCCAGTCCATAGTGGCTGCAGATTTTATGCCAAAGAACTAATGGCCACAGCAGAGTCACTCACCTGTGGCTGAGGCAAATTGCTAGCCTGATGTGATGGCAAAGACTGCTTATTTTTTTCTTTTTTGCAGCTGGAAGAACAGACCATGGGAGAAACAGTTTGTTACATGGTCAAGTTGAAAATGGTGCCTCTTTCCCAGGGAAAACAAGAAGCAAAGGCCAGTAACAATTTAAAGTCTTTAATGTCACATTTTAATACACACACACACACACACAGACACACACACTAAAAGGCACTTTAAAAACACTTTGCTAGCAACAAAAACTAAAATAAACACAATTTCTCCCCAGAAAAATGTTTTAAATATTTTAAACAACTTTTAAACTGAGAGGAAAAATTAATGCTCTCATTTAAAAGTACAATACACTCTTGTGACAGTCCATTAAAACACAAACTCGTGACAGTCCATTAAAACACAAACTCCTAGCTTTAAAATAACTTTCCTGAACAGGAAAGTGTTATCAAACAATATTTTTAAAGGCAAATGAACTTATCTGTCAGAAAAGGAGCAGCACAAGCTGACCATCAAGCTTCAAATGCCTGAGAGCAGCATACTCTTCAGCAGCAGGAAAACTCTGAAGTGCTTGGTTCCCAAATCTGTATTTTAAGTCAGCTCAGCTTGAGATGATTAATAGTTTGTGCATGTGGAAGTTCCCACTGCAGCTTTGGAAGTGGCTGGCTGTTATATACCTGCAGGATACAACCCATATGGGTTATGATACCTGCAGGATACAACCCATATGGGTTATGCTACTGCAGCAGTGATCAATATGAAAAACATATTACAGTTTCTTAGCTGTAATGCATGTATGCTCTACACTGAAACAAGACAAGGAAGGCTGGGGAAAAAGCAAGTTAAAGTTGATATAATGTTGTGATCTCTGGTCGATGTGCACATTATATACAAAATTAAAATATAATTTCCTTATTTTTAATCAGTGGATGGCAAGACTGATGCACGTCTATTAAGCAAGCAACTTAAAAATGAGAAAATTATGAGAGATTAAACTTTCACTGTTATTTGTTAAAAAGAGAAATTTTAGGAGCAGATAGAGGGTAACAATGCAAAAGATATTTAATAAAAATTATGTTTGAAATAAATTCAAAACATTTTTGGGTAGGTAGAAATTAATTCAGAAGGGATAGCTAGTGAGTAGGATAAAATGAAAATAGATTTGAAAAGCATGTTAGAAATGTGAGAGAAATATATAGAAAGCATGTATTACTTAGAGGAGTTGACAAAGGTTAAAGTACTGCAAAAGAAGGTGTATGTCACAAAAGAAGTAGAGCAACTGTGGAGAGCTACATGAAAAAAGGGAATATTTATAGAATATTTATGAGTTTGGAAACATTGCTGATTTTCTAAACTTAGAAAACTCTAGAGTGCAAAAAAACATCCAGCACAGTGGCTTACACAGCAGAAAACAGGCTGAATTGAAGCTAAACTTAGGCAGCCTACGACGAGAACAATAATCAGAAATCTTTCTGTGAATCATTTCTGCTCGTCATCTGAGCTGTTGGCTGCTGTGATATACCTGCGAAAATCAACTGGACAGACAAGCTGATTTAAGTACAATTTTCTCTGCACTTTGCTTATTTAAGATTAGATATTTGTTTCATTGAATTGTGGTCTCTGTCTTGCTGCAGTTAGTCCACACCCCCTACCACCATTGCTGTTGTGATGTTAATCTTGGTGGCTTTGGAATTGCCCACCCCTACTATAAATTTGTTTTTGGATACTCCTCCTGGGCCCATCTCATTTGCCCACTCAATTGAGTACAGTGAAATCATATTTTGATTTCAGACACTCCTACCAGCCCCATCTCCTCTGCTGTGTACAGAGAGAGCACTTGCAAAGGACATCCCCTATAGTATCTTAATCTGCT
The DNA here is from genome assembly GCF_019279795.1 of Protopterus annectens. Taxonomy (NCBI): domain Eukaryota; kingdom Metazoa; phylum Chordata; order Ceratodontiformes; family Protopteridae; genus Protopterus; species Protopterus annectens. Next base: position 495,674,950 of record NC_056735.1, on the reverse strand, counting down.
CTGTTCCCTCCCTCTCCACTAAAAATAAAAAATACAAATTATACTTTCTTCAGTTGCTCTTACTTAACGGTCTTCTTCCTTATTACCTTAGTTTACTGTTCTGTGTGCTAAGTGTTCAAGTGCTCTTATTCTGCACTTAGTGCCTTCACTTTAATTTTTACATAACTTGCTGTTCTCTGCACTTGTGTTTTTTCATTTTTAATTTACCTGCATTGATTTAAACTGTATTTGCCTTACTACTGCTACACACTCAACTGTGCTAGCTTGTACTGCATTTAAAGTGTGTCTGCTACTGTTTTTTTTTCTTTTAGAAAAGCAGTTAAAAGTTCCAAGCTTGTTTCCCACCTTTCCTGTAACTAGCCTAGTCCAGATACAGATCTGGTGTATCCAGGACCGTTTTGTAAGTTTCTGAGCTCCCCATACCTTTCTGTGTTGGAAGGAAGCCTTCTAGCTTATCAGTAGGAGTGGTAAGCACTAGGTAGTCTATCTACCACAAGATGAGTGGTTTCTGGCCCAGAAATTGTATTTTATTTTTTGCCATTTGGGCAGTTTTTCCATCCCTTTCAATTTTCTGGTTTAAAAGCCCATGGTTGTGTGGGTTTGTGCTTGTTTAAGCTCCATGGATCCAGTTTTGGCATCCTGCAGACTACAAAAGCAACAGGAAGGAGAAAGAGAAGTGCCTCAGTTTTGATGTTTTTCATAATTTACTGCTCTTTGCACTTTTTTTTTGTCGCTTTTAATTTACCTGCATTTATTTAAACTGTACTTGCCTTAATATTGCTACACACTCAAATGTGCTAGCTTGTACTGCATTTAAAGTGTTTTTGCTACTGTTTTAACTGCTTTTCTGCAAAAAAAGCAAAAGTTGTAAGCTTGTTTCCCTCCTTTCCTGTAACTAGTCTAGTCCTTTCTGTGTTGGAGGCAAGCCCTCTAGCTTATCAGTGGGAGTGGTAAGCACTAGGTAGCCTATCAACCACAACAGTAGTGGTTTCCTGACCAGAAATTGTAGTCTATTAGCTGTTTGGGCAGTTTTTCCATCTCTTTCAACTTTCTGGTTTAAAAGCCAGTGTTTACATGGGTTTGCGATTGTTTAAGCTCCACGGATCCAGTTTTGGCATCCTACAGACTAGGACTGTTTTGTAAGTTTCTGAGCCTTCCAGACCTTTCTGTGTTGGAAGGAAGCCTTCTAGCTTATCAGTGGGAGTGGTAAGCACTAGGTAGCCCATCTACCACAAGAGGAGTGGTTTCTGGCCCAGAAATTGTAGTTTATTGGCTGTTTGGGCAGTTTTTCCATATCTTTCAACTTTCTGGTTTAAATGCCCGTGTTTACATGGGTTTGTGCTTGTTTATGCTCCGCAGATCCAGTTTTGGCATCCTGCAGACTACAAGAGCAACAGGAAGGAGAAAGAGATACTCTAAGTGCCTCCATTTTGATGTTTTTCATAATTTACTGCTTTCTGCACTTGTTTTTTTGTCGTTTTTTTAATTTATATGCATTTATTTAAACTGTATTTGCCTTAATATTGCTACACACTCAAGTGTGCTAGCTTGTACTTACATTTAAAGTGTTTTTGCTACTGTTCTAACTGCTTTTCTGAAAAAAAAAAAAAGTTCTAAGCTTGTTTCCCGCCTTTCCTGTAACTAGTCTAGTCCAGCTACAGATTTGCTGTATCCAGGACTGTTTTGTAAGTTTTTGAGCCGCCCATAACTTTCTATGTTGGAGGGAAGCCTTCTAGCTTATCAGTGGGAGTGGGTAGCCTATCTACCAGAAGAGGAGTGGTTTCTGGTCCAGAAATTGTAGTTTAATGGCCGTTTGGGCATTTTTTCCATCCCTTTCAACTTTCTGACTTAAAAGCCTGTGTTTGCGCACCGTGCAGCAGCGCTCGGCTGAGGTAAACTATTATCGGTGCCAGAAAATCTGCTCTTCAATTTTCCCCTTAGAACGTGCTTGTCATTTTACTTCTTACACTTCAATTAGCATAATCGGCTAACACTTTAACAGGGTTTTGTAGCATTTACTGTAGCACACTTAGGTGGTATCAGCACTAGCTGTTCCTATGCAGTAACAACACCAGTACTTATTAGTTATGACCACCCCTCCTGGTATGATTGTAGGGCAATTTCCTGTGCTGTCTCCTGCTAACCTGGTGCACTTGGGCATTTTGACTGTGTGGCAACTGTCTAATGTACACAGACAACCGTCTCCTCTTACCTCCCAACACTCATACCTGTGAGAGATGCACTTATATCACCAAACTGGAAGCAGTGGACTCTCTAACCAAGACCGGACTAGCCGGTCAAGAGGAGAAGGTCAACACCTGCAATTCACTGCATAGAACACATGGCTCTCCAAAACCCCAAACATCAGAACCTACACATAGAAACACAAACTGTACACCCACATTTGCAGAGGCTCTCAATCAAAATGTACCCAAATAGCAGAGACCCCCCCCAAGACAGAAATGCACTCAACCACCACAACACAACACCAACCCCAGAACACATAGCTCACCACCACAGTGTGCCCCTCAACCCAAGCCCTTAAGGCAAAACACTTTGCCCCATGTACTAATCATAAGAGACTCAACTGTGAGGCACACTGATGTCCTACTTACTAGGTTGAACAAGGAGAAGGGGACAGTCAGTTGTCTATCAGGTGCCAGGATCTGCCACATAACACGTGCACTCAGGTCACTCCACAACAAGTACAAATATGACTCAGTCATTGTCCATGTGGGTGTGAATGACCGGAGATGTACCTCCCTGTACTACATGAAAAGAGATGTGATGGAACTCTTGGATTATGTGGTCCAGGCAAGTATGACCCTAGTCCTGAGCATTATTCTACCATCACCCAGAATGATAATACAGTACAAGCAAAAAATGATTGACTTCAACAACTGGCTAAGTTTCTTGTATCATTCTAAGGGGATCCAGTACCTGTCTGCCTGGGACGACATGATCAACAGACCTCGATGCTTTGCCAGAGACAGCCTGCATCTGTCACCCCTGGGATTCTGGGTACTGGCTAAGGCTCTTGCCACCCCTATAGTGCCTTTTTTAGGTAGTGTTCCAAAGACAAAAATTCCACCATAACAGCTACAAACAAATGCAATCTGAGGGTCATGCAGCTCAGTGCTAGAAGTCTAAATCTCAAGATGCACTCGCTCGAAGCTCTCCTCAAAATGGAGAATGTCAACATCTGTGTTGTAACAGAGACCTGGTTTAAAGAGGCAGAAAGCACCCCTGCGCTCCCAGACTACAACTCATTCCATACCTTCTGGCCCCAGAATAAGTCCGGAAGCTCCAAAGGTGGTGGTGTCTCCATATTCTTAAAGGATATGCACACCTCTAGACTGGTATCCCAGCATAATGCATCCGAGATACTTCAGGTACAACACTGGGTAAGACGACGATACAAGTCATAACCTGCAACAGAACTCCAAACATATCCCCAGACTCCCACTCCAACTTTCTAAGCACCCTGGAATCCATCAAGGTCCAACCCAATACTCTCATTCTGGGTGACTTCAACTACCCTTCCATCAACTGGGAAAACTATTCTAGTACCAATGTACAGGCCCCAATGCTTTCTGCAATTTATTAATTCCAATGCCCTGGACCAGCTCATTCTGACCCCCAATAGAGGAAGCAACATGCTCAATCTGGTTATCACCAACAAGGGAGACCGTTGCTCCACACCTGTAGTCAATTCCTCCCTGGTCAAATCTGACCACAAACTGATCACCATGGAAATCTCCATCTCACCTACACCTCCTGCTAAGGTGACCACCATGAAGAACTTCTCTAAAGCTGACTTTGGCCTCCTATGAACAGAGGTGGCTAA